>NW_010143104.1:38430-39382 GCF_000699245.1 Pterocles gutturalis
CACCCCCCCCAGCCTGCTCTAAAGGCCCCTGAAGGTAAGAGTAATCTTTCCTCCAAACTGAGCCATCTTTACCAGACTCTCAGGGTGGGAGAAGGGCAAGGGGATGTAAGTCAATACCTGTGTAAGCAGTAGAGCTTCCTGTTGTTTTGTGCTTCCTATAGCAGAAACAGTATGCACCTTACTTGTCCAGATTACCTCTACCTTCCTTGTTCCTCCCAGAAATCACCTGCTAAGAAGCTAACTAATGCACTTAGCAAGTCTTTAAGCTGTGCTTCCAGCCGTGAACCTTTGCACCCAATGTTCCCTGACCAGCCTGAAAAACCTCTAAACCTGGCTCATATTGTGTAAGTATCTGTGTGCTGTAGAGAAAGTAAGCTTTGTTGTAGGAGTTGCTTACAGGGAGTGTGGATACGATAGCTCTGAACAAAACGGGAAGCAGCTGTGGCCTGTTGAGCTCAATGCATCACAAGTGCAAATTTGCTGATAGGAGTATTTAGTATAAAAATGTTCTTCTGCTATGATTTAATTTGAAAAGTCAGTGGGATATGTACATATAACCAACACTGGGACACGATGTTGGTATGTTCATATGAAAGTGCATGATATGAAATATCCGTGCACTTCCATAGAGTTTCAGCTCTTTAGGATGTATTCATGCTGAGAACATCAGTTTTGTCATCTAGAGACTCTCAACTGCAGTGTATCACGGGTATGTTTTGACACAAGGCACCAGAGAAAAGTGAAGCTATACCAATTTTGTTGAAATTAGTCTCAGAGTTCTTGCTGACTTTAGTGGAGCTGTGGCTTCACCCAGCCCTGAAGACTGGCTTATGCAGGAGTTGTGTCTTTATTTGCTAAGTCACTAGAAGAGGGTCTATTATCTTTACAGTTTGATATTTTGGGAAAGCAAAATTATTTTTTGATATAGTAGTTTGTGTCACTACTTTATCTC
>NW_010143104.1:39398-58114 GCF_000699245.1 Pterocles gutturalis
TCAAAGTAGGGAGGAAATCTGTTTGTGCAGGGTGGGGAAATCATAATTTTGAATTATTTTTTTTTTAAGTATGTCCACTGTCCATAGTGGCAGTTGCTCAGATTTTCTCATTTATCAGTTTGTTTTACCTTTGCTTCCTGGGTCCTTAAAAATAAATTTTTTAAAAAAGTTAAATTTTCCAGGAAAAATTAAGAGACTGGTTGGAAGAAAGCTACAAAGAACTTAACTTGGAAAAATTGTTCCAAAGATACTGTATTTAAAGTATTTATGTTGTTCTGGTATACTTCTTAAGAAAAGATCTTTCTTAAGCACCTTCCCAGGGTCCCTGACTGAAGCATTTCAGGCAGCAACCATTAAAATTGTATTTGCTTGCTGCATATCTGCTGAAACTATTCGGGTCTGTAATTATTATACATATTTGTTAGTACTGAATGTTTGTATGTAGCATCTTTAAGGGCAAGTGCATGCTGGCCAATGGGGACCATGTGACACCTGGAAGGTTCATCTAACCTACCTGACATTTTAAGGATAAATCGTGCTGATGATCCTCCTGCTGTGGTTATAGCAGAACTTTTTTGAGGCATAAAAGTGCACTCTGCTCTTCAGACACAAGGCGCCTCTGACGGATCTGTAGTGTCAAATCCCTGTTACACTCAACTGTCACTTAAAACCTGTGCACCTCTTCATAGAGGTGTGATGGGAGGACGTTGTTCTTCGGAAGAAATCATCTGGAGATGGATCTGCTGAGCTACCCCACTGCTGTGCGTGGTATAAAAGCCTGGCTCTTCTGGCAAGTCAGCGGTAATTTCCCAGTGCAGATTTTGGCCATCCTTAAGAGAAATGAAAAGAGACAGAGAGCATGAAACTGAAAGAGAAGCCTCTGTTCCCTCTTGGCTGGTGGCCCTCAAAGGCCTGGGGGTGTGTCAGAAGATAATGGGTAGCGAAAACTGGGCTACTGTGAGTGGATTAAATGCATTTAGGCAAGGCAAGGGGAAGGTACCATAACTGAGTAGGATCTGTTCCAGATCTTTGCTGTGAAATTAACACCTTCCCTTCTTCCTAACTATACAGATAGAATTTAGAGTGATTTGATGTGAGAATGAACCACCATCTATTTTGTTTTATGATAGAGTTTCTCTTTATTTACAGATTGAAGGCGGTGTAACTTGGCAATATATATTGGCTATAATGACAGATCAGTGAAAAACCTGCAAGTTTTGGAGGTAGCATGAGCTACTGCATAATTCACATAAATTAAGTGAGGGGAGAGATATGCTACAGTACCTCATTGAGAATATCTTCTTGCTGATGTGATTTTTATTTTTAAACGTAATGGAAGTTGAGAGAAACAGCTCTGGGCAGAAATCCAGGCAAAAAAGGTTTTATATGTGCATTTAATGGAAGAATTTTGGCAACAAAACAGTATCCTTTTCTTAGCTTCTGTCTTAAATGGGGACAAGTACTCTCTGCATTAGTATACAGCCTTTCCTTTTCATCGTTCTTCCACCTTTGAGTAGTACCAGACAAAAAGACTGTGTGGTTTTTCTGTTTTACTGGTGCCACACAAAATTTTCAATTAAGCAAGAAGCATATCTAAGGCTCATCTAGAGAAGCAGTTATCAAGGTGTCATTAACCTGCTGGAGGAAGTCTCCCCTGCCCCGATGGAGGGGTCATTTTTCCTTTCTTATAGATAAGATTGGCAACAAAATAGAAACACCAGACTTCAGAGATGATAAGTGGCATGGCCAGTGCATCTGGAGGGATTTTCAAGTGCATTCTGCACTGGCCTGACTTTGTTTCCTTCTAAGCCTGTGAGAACATGATTTTTGACACCAGTGTGAAGAGGTTAGACCAGCGTGGAGCACTTTGGAAAATTCCTCTTATTTAATTTGGTTTATTACTGTTGGTATGTGTTCTGCCATAACAAGGCATTTATTACCTGACATATTTCACTAGTATTAAGTGTTTTCTGCCTCCTTGAGGAAAGTTCATTATCATCAGCTGACTTTTGTCAGAAAGCTCAATCACTCACTTCCAGAAGTTTAGAAATAGCCTCAGAAAGATATACATTTATAGTCCATAGCTGAGTTTTCCTTCGCTGTACCATAAAGTCTGCTTATCACATCGCACAACTGTATGTATATGTTTCAACATCCATTTCATATTCAAGCAGAACCCAAGGAATGTGACAGTGGGCATCAGCCTTTACGAAACTTGCCTTGGGAAAACTCGGATTAGATTAATAGTAGTTTTCTTCGTCTAAGAATTGACAAACTAATGCTAATCACAAAACCTTAGTGAGTTTATAGACATTTGTACACAAAACTCTATGTATGTAAACAGATCAATGACGTTTTATGCATAGAGGCTCTCATGCTTTTTGCAGAATAGGGTCATAAGAATGGAATATGTCAAGTGAACTACTTAGACCATATACATATTAAACTGACTATTTAATTAATGATCTCTTTTCCATTTCATTTTGGCTGCAAAAGAGATACATGGTGAGTATTTTTCTTCTTTAGTACACTTATTGGAGGAAAAAAGCTTGGAAAAAAATGTAATAATCTCATTATAATATAATCCTTAACTTTTTATCAGAGTCCAGAACCAAATAAATAATTGAATACAAATACAGTGAAAGGGAGGAGCTCTTTAGAGGGTTAGAAACTTTCCCTTCCACCACTCCTATTTTGAGATAAAGCTTAGAGAAGACATTATCCTGAGGTCTGTAAGTGGTGCTCTGCTGAATTCCATGGGTGCAGCATACCCACTTCCTGCTCAGTGGAGGATTGGCTGTAAGGCAAAGCAGAGCCCAAGCTCTGCCAAGGGGCATTCTTCCTGCCCTCTCCTCTGCTGTTAGGACTTCACAGCCCAGAGCTGGACCCATCTTAAAGAAACCCCAGCCTGTGCTCAATTAGTTTTTGAATGTGTTCGCTGGCCAGTGATTGCATTGAGAGAAGGACAAATGCAGTAGTCACATGTTGGTGGTGTGAACTGTTTCTCCTGCTTCAATTACCAGTTTACAATTCCCAGGCGACAAAATACCGATCTCTTACCCATAAAATAAAATTAGTTTATAAATACTCTCTTGAAGTTTCTTTTCAAATCTCAGTATTTCAAGACTCATACCACAATGACCTTTCCAGTGGATTGACCCTGATCATGGCTTCATCCAAGCTCTTCCTAGCTCTGATGAGAGGGTCCATGAAAAATAGCATTAAACACTTCTCCATAAGTACATAGTACACAAGTGCTGCTTCTCAAATTTGTGGCTGACTAGAACCGGAGTTTTTCATGTGGGTCTGCAGATGCAGGGTTAGGCTAAAACTGTATCTTCATATAAAAAAATAACATGCCAAATCTGACATCTTTCTATTCCCAGTTTTAAACTTATTAAAATTGGCATGGTATTGTCATGCATAGAAATCCATTTGGACTTGTCCTTGTCAGAGAAGACATTTATGCTTGTTTTCTAACAGCTACAAAATAAGAAAGAAAACTTAATAGTAGTGGTTCACTTCTGTGCAGAACTGTCTTAATTTCTTACAAATGGTTTGGATGACTGGTTGTCTTGCACAGTTGGAGCCCAGTGAATATTTTGCAGGTAGCTACTATATTTTGATTTGCACATCTGCAGAATTCAGAAAGCAAGACAGGTCTTTCACAGAGCTTAAAGGGGATTTTAGCCAACTTGAAATCTAGGCAATTTTAAGTCTGAATTATATATGGCTTCAGGTTCTGCTTATATCTGATTTTAAACCCTGTGATTTTAATGATATATTTTTTAGTTTTTCCAGAGTGTCTATATCTTTTACCCAGTGTTGCTTAAGAGTCCATTAAGAAGGGGAAATTTCTCCTTAATGGATACAGAAGAAAAAAAAATATGCACAAAATATTTTTTAAGAGTAGGCAATAAAAGAAAGCAGAGAAAATATTCCTTCTCATTTCATTTTTAGTAAGAGCAGGAAATAAAGAATGTAATAATAAAACTATCATTATTAATGGGTCCTCTTAAACTAGATACTTATTTTAAATTTTGATTTGGAGATTTGATACACCAGCTGAAAAGCTTTGCAGTTAAACCAGTTCAGAGACATTGTATTTCACAGGACACTGAGGGCTATGGGTACCCAGTGGTCACTGTGTGGATATGGTGGCGTGGAGCTTAGCACCAGGGATAATTAAAAGATGTGTAGTTTATTGGCAATGACCCCCTGCAGCCCTCCATGCTGCCACAGCAAACCTGCTACCAGTGCTGGGCGTAGCTGGTTGAAAGCAGTGACCGCACCGTGGACTACAGGCCCTGGGAAGGAAAAACGGCATAGCAGTTATTTTGCCAAAGCAGGAAAAAAAATCAAGCTGGTTGCTTAAGACTCACCTCAGCACACAAAAAAGCATTATTTCTTTCCAAGCCTAATTAACTGTGTTTTTATTGGCTTCTGGTTAAAAACACAGTGTCTTTGATTCGGAACTATTGCTTCTTAAAGCAGAAGATGCTAGTAGTAATGTTACTTTAATAAGAAGCTAATTTAATTCTTTGCAAATATTGTTGATGATGATTTTCTTTTGTGCGAAATTAATGCAACTGGATATTTTGCTGCCTCCTAGGCCCCCCCGACCTGTAACCAGCATGAACGACACACTCTTCTCCCACTCTGTTCCCTCAGGAAGTCCTTTTGCAAACAGAAGGTGAGTTCTTATCCTAATTAACGTTGAACCATTACGTAAGTGGTGAAAGGTTCAATTTTCAGTTCCCCCCAGAAAAAAACAATCCCAAAATAAAATTAAAAGACACAAGCAGAGAAGTGCCTTGGTTATTTTGGACTGATACAGAGATGTCTAGATGTAGAGCTGGAGTCAGGGCACCCCAAGGTCCTCACAGCAGAGCACAGAACTTTGGTTCTCTTTTGAACCATTACATCCCGCTAATGTGCTCACATGCAACCTAGGCACCCTCCCGGAGGGGCTGAAGTTGGGCAGTTCATGAGAAGACGTTTTGTAGGAGCACTGTGGGAATAGAAACTGGGACACACTGTTGCCTATTGGGAAAGCCTGCCTCATACTGGAAGATATGATATGAACAAAGTGAAAATGTGTTCACACTTGCAAGCTATAGGAAGACATCCTTACTCCTGTTGAACCATTCAGATTTTCATTAAAGGCTACAAAAGAGAAGTAGTCTTGGCATATGGTGACCCTTCAGCAAACAAACCAGAAAAGAGTAGTCAGAAACATTAATCCCAAAGAGAAGGTGCTTGCAGCTGAGTGTACGTTTTGGCTCAGTATTTTGGCTCATGCAGCCATGGTACGTGTGTAGTATTTGCTGGCAGTTTCACCCAATCTATGTAAGCCTACCAGTGCACATAGATGAGAAGGTGGCAGAAAAATAACTTCCTGCTGTATTGGGGAAGATGAGTGACATGTCTTCCTCAGGTGCATTTGATTGCTTGGTTCCTGCTCTACGTGTCAGTGCTTCAGTGGTCCTGAATAACCAAACACCATCTCTGAGTGTGCGTGGCTACATTTTTTAACACCAAAACCAAACCCACAGTGTACCACACTGCGATGTCAGAGTGAAGATGTTTTACTACTACTTTGATTTTTGAACTTTGTTCCCAGGATCTATAAACTGCTTATCTTGGTGCAAGTAGCTGCTGGGTGGCCTCTCCAGGACAGGTCATTAAGAGCAATGTTCTTTGAGAGTGTAGGTGTTGCTTCTGTTTATCCCCAAGAAGTCCCTGTGCTCCTTCAACAAAAGTATGATTTGCCATTTAGGCCAGGGATCTGCAGTAATAATCACAGCACTATCTACAGTGCTACTTGTTTTTCTTTACATATGAAAAAATCCTGATTATTGTACTTTTGTGTTCTTTAGTAATTCAACTGACTGTCTCTAACTATCAGAATTAAATGTATATATGATCCCTGAGCCATTAGAATTCCTTTTCTCCTAGAGGAGGAACTCCTTGATGTAGAATCCCCTGAAGGCAGGAGACAATAAAACCCCCACAACCATAGGTCCCCAGACTTCCTTATAAGTGGATAGTATGACATCCTTACGCTGCAAAAAGTTTCCACAATGCAGCAGTCAGTTTTGGCTTTTTTAGAGTTAACAGTACCCTGTTACATTGCTTGTATACTAAAAGCTATGGTAACTTTTGTTTCAGTGACCTAGCAGGATTTTTAAGTGTTTGACAGCTTATTCTCATTGTTTTTATTATCAGCTCTTATAAATCTAATTTGTACTTTTTTATTAAAAAGAAAGTGCCCTACCAACTGTCAAGTCAGTATCCTCTCTAAATGTTTACAAATTGCATTTATTGTCATGGACCCACTCTGAACACGCTGATCTCTGTGTGTACTTTTTGAGGTATTAACAAGGTTTCATTGTTTGAATCATTCAGGTTACTTGGGGGTATAAATGCAGCCAGTCCTGTGGCTGATGAGCATTCTCTTATAAAGCTGTATGTAAATCAGCTTCACAACAATTCACGGTCAGTATGAGAGCACTAACCCACTAATCGCCGTAGTTCTGTAGCTCATGCACTAAATCATTTAGCGATTCTGCTAAGCTACTAAAGATACTCTTTAAAGAAGGCTCTGGTGGCTCTAATTAGTCTTTTGAATGGACTTTCTGCTGGCTGTGGGCTTTGCCAACTTCTCTTGCTTCTGCAGAGCACAAACCTTTTGTTTTACCCTTTCACATAGGATTAACATTAATGTATCTAGAGGAAGTTGGAAACATTGGTTTTGAAAACTAAAAAAAAAAAAAAATTCCCCTTTATGGTTTCATCATCAGTGTATGACTTGCCTGATGCATTCTTGACCAAGGAACAAAAGAGGCTCTCGCACAAGAGTTCAGTAAGAAAGTACTGAGACCAAGGTACTTTTCTGCTAAATGCCAAGTCCTTCAATCTGTATTAGACTAATAACAGCATCTTCGTTCATTCTTTTGGGTTTTACTATTATTATTGCCCTGGGAAAATCAGGCCTCATTAGTGGCAGCTCATCCTCTCATACATCAGAGAAACAGACTATGACAACTCTGTTTGCAATTCTGCTGATTTTATATTAAATGCTCCATGATTCATATTATAATATAAATTGTACAAACTCGGGGTAAAATTTCTAGCTGAGCATAATCAATGCTGAAAGCCCTGCTGGCTGTGTTTTCACTGCAGATAACTTATTGATAGTTTAATTTGTGTTGCAATCTAGTCCAGAGGTTTCAGATAGCTTTAAATAAAGTTTTTATGTAATTAGAATGTTTATGCAAAGGAGAATTGGCACAGACTGTCATTCATAGCATTCCCATGGTATTTATTTCAGCTAGTTGTGTTCACATACGGATGTTACCATTCGCAACCAGCTTCTCCCTGTAGCAGGAAAGGCTGAATTCAGCACACCGAGTCATTCTGCTGCTGGGAGTGGATATGGTCTCATAAGTTCAGCACAACACCATCTTCGTTTCTGGATTCATGGGTGAAAAAGGGAAGTGAACTGGGAAAAAGAAGAATCCTGTTGGAGGAAAGGTCTTTGATACCTTGTTCCCCATACTTTGTCATCGTATTTACAACTGAAAGGAGATTGAACATTATATGTTCTTTACAGTTTAATGGCATCTGAAGCACTGATTTTGGGTACGCAGTTATTCCAAAGCGCAGAGGAGGTCAGATTCAGGCTTTCCCTGAGATACTTCTTAGTTTCTTCAAGCCACTTCAGAATCAAAATTCTTTAAAATTTCTCTGCTTGCTTTGCTTAGTTTCAGCCACCATGTCCATAGGAGAGCTTTCATTAGGAGGCTGGCATAAAAATTACAAGCACCTTTCTTCTGAAAATATACACTGTGCAAATGGGTGTCAACACTATGCTCTGTACAGCTCAAGCACAACTTTGAAGCACTTATATTAGAAAAGAAGAAACAATGAGCATTGACAGCTAATATGTGATTAAAACCACAAGCTCTGTGGCTTTTTTACTGTAGCTAATATTCAGGTTGTAATCTCACACTTGTTTTTGTGCTCTCACTTTACCTAGAGGGCAGCAGAACAAGGGACTATTGCTGTAGAGTAGGTAATGCCCTTGCAAAGCCAATGAATTGGATATGTTATGTCAAAACAGGTAAATTGAGCATTGTAGAAGCTTCTGTCCCGTCAAGGGGAATAACTCTAGTCACTGAATTAATGTTTTCTGCCTTATTTGGATTCTTTTGTTCCCCAGCTGCAGTCTATCTGTGCTGCCTTAAAGTACATAGCTACCATAGTAATGGATGCAATCTCTCTCTCTCTCTCTTAATAAATGTCTCCTTTAAGCTGTTAAATTGTAGGGCTAAGGTGGGATAAGATGAAACAGAATGTTTTGTCTTTCTTACGTTCTTCTCAGCCCCTCTTCACAGCCAATACATTTAGTTCTTCTAAAGTCGCAATAAACTGGAATGAATGGAGTGATGCCGCACATTCTGATGAATTTGAAGTTGCTTGGCAATTCTGCGGTGGATAGAAAGAATGCACTATGGTGTCAAATGCCCATAGCCAAGGAGAAATTGAGTCTTATTTAATACTGAGTCAGAGTAGTTGGTACCTTCTTTGAACCACACAAAAAAGCTAAAAAGAATTGGATATTCTACCTGGGCATAGTGAGAGAGTAGGCCAAATTTTTAGACAAAGCTAACTTTGGAGCAAAACATGCTTCTTGCTGCTCTTGTCCGTGTTTCTGTCCCTAAGGGGAGTGGTAGACTTAAACTGGATGTTGCCTTCGTATGTTGTTGAGATAAGAACCTTATTTCACTGGCAATATTCCCCGGATTAAAGGAAAGGTTTATATGTCTGATTGTTCAGTAGCCAGGGAGACACTAAAGAGGGTATAACATTTACACCAGTAGTGTTGGGTCTACATCTTTGTGGATATCTGGTCAGAGATGGAGGTTTTGTCTCTTGATTTGGATGGGGAAGCATTCTTTGGCATCTTACAAAATGTTCCGTTTTAACAGTATTTATCTTTAAAATATCCGTTCCAGTTGGTATGACCCAGAGAAACTCACTGTGGCCAGAACAATCTCCGAAGTATTAGCTGTATTTTGGAGAGTCTGTGGGGCATGTAGGAGGATGTGGAAGAACGGGGAGAAATGTCGGCTCTTCCAGATGAGGGAAGGTTCAAGGCAGAAAAAGGGACAGAGATCAAAGGGATTATACAAGAGGCAGGCTAACCTTGGTATCCAAAGATACTGAAATCATTAAAGAATTAGTAAGCACCTGGAGGATAAGAAACCAATGAGAAAAAGCCAACATGGATTTCACAAGAACAAATGATGCCAAACCAGACTAATATATTTAATTGACAGGATAACTGGTCCAGTGGGTAAAAAAGAAGCAGCCGATATGATACAGGTTGACCTTAAAAGGACATTTGACATAGTCCCAGATGACACAGAAGTACCCATAGGAAATATAGACATTGGGAAATCAGTATAAGAGCAACACTGAAAATCAGTAATTACATTTTCAAAAGTGTGCTGTTGTTCTAGGAGGAGAACTTACCAGCTGGGATTCTTGAAGGCTATCCTAAGTCAGACACTATGCACTATTTATTGTAATTGTTGGAGCAACAGAGTGAGTGTATGCAATTTGTAGATGCTACAAAGGTTGAAATAGTTATGGGAAGGAGTGCTTGGAGAGCAGTTTCTAAATTAAAAAATGAGCTCAGTTGCAATGGTAGTAATTGATGTCCGAATGATCTGAAATCGGTTAGAGGAGACTCGGTAATTATAAGTGGAAAGTGCTGTAGAAAGGAAGCAAATAATCAAATTAAAGATGAAGCATAATTTGGTGGGCAGAAATATTTTAACAGAGGACCTAGCAGGTGCAGTGAACCACAAGCTAATTGAAGTCAGCAATATGATTGTCAGATTGCATCTGACCCCGGGGCATCATGTGGAAAGCCATTAAAACTCCTTACCTGGAGGAGGAGACATCTGCCTGCAGGTTCACAGCCATTGTAGGGCAACAGCACAGGCACCGGTATGCTAACCAGCATGACAGGTTCCAGAGGAGACACCCAAACATCAGAAGAGCTTAGAAAACATAACTCATAAGAAAAGGTTGGAAGATATAAGTTTGCTTAATCAACTAAGAAGTAAATGGCCATTGATAGACATGATATCGGTTGCTCAATGAGTAATGTTTGCTTGCCTGTCCCTCCACCCTAACTATGGTGCTTCTGGAGCATAGGAGAGGAGAACTGATAGAGGGGGCATCACACTGCACTGTTAGAAGGCAAAGCACAAAATCTTCCCTGGGGTCTTTGGTCTCCCTTGTGGCAACATATTTAGCTTTACTTAAGAACTGAATGCTGCATTTTTGTCTGAAATGGCACACCCCATACCCCTTGAATGCATTTTCCTTCTTTAATTGGGAAGAAAACAGAATTAAATGTGTATCCTAGATGGCATGGAGCAGCACATTTATCTGCGTGGATGTTACTTCTGTGGAAGTGCAACACAGATAAACAGCATGCTGATGGGCATAGGAATGTGAAGCAAGCATTTTTTCTTGCTGTACAGTACTGCATTTCGTTCAGCTTTCTTAGAGATTTATTATAAATCAGTAGGGCTTGGGTTCTTAGGACACCCATCGGTACCATCCTTGTCAGAACCCCACTGCCAACCTTGACCTCCCAAAGGGCAGGGGGGAATGGCACGAACCTTGTCTTACTGAGTTCCATTTTTGTCCTAATATTAAGGGTTTTGTTAAAAGTCCATCAGAGGCACATCTGCTCAGATGTATCTTGCGTCACGTTTGTGCAACATCATCTGCCTGTACACACGCACAGACACACCTGGATGCACAGGTGCATGCATGCTCACGCACCCCTCTTTTGATCAAAGACATGTACAGTGTCAGGAGCCAAACCAAAAAATGAAGGTGAATAATTTTTTAAAAGAAGAAAGTAAAATATGTTTTTATTTTGCTTTGTTGGTTTTCTTTAACCAAAAATGCTGCAGCATGAAAGAAAAACTCATGTTTAAATATCTCCATTTTTAGCCGGTGTTATCTTAAGAAATTATTAACGTGGATATTTGAGCATTGGGAAAGATGCAGTTACTGCAATCCATTAGATACTGAAGTCAGAAAAAAAAATGGGTTTGATGAACTTTTTTTTTAAAATCAGTGAAAGAACAGTCCTTCTGAAAATTAAATTGGTGTTTCCCCCATCACTGGATATAAATAAGCACATTTCCATAGATTATTGAAACTATCTTATGGCAAATGTGGAGAAAATCAATTTATCTGTCACAGTGATGCTTTCCCAGCTTGAAGCCTGCGTTTCAGATGATGTTTACCTCAGACTCCACCTGGAAACTACACAAGCCCTCAGCTCTCCCTTTGTGAGAGAAGCACGCTTTGTTTGTCTTTTCTTCAGTGCATGAAGGCTTTGTAGTTTGCTTTTGGAGGACAGGAGGGAAAACTCTTAATTCCTGACTTTACATTTCCTGAAGTTTTCTAAAATTTCTTTAAAGCTTCTTTTATTGTTTTTCTTCAGTCCAGGACACTTGGAGGAGTTTCTCCAAACTCTGTTCTGTAATTAATTTCAGACATCACTGTTTACCCGCTTCTTAGTTTTCCTGTCTTATTAACTAGCTCTCCTTCCAAGAATACTGAAGTAGAGCAGAGCAAACTTCTGGCTAGGGCTGCTCCAGCTTTCTTGAAAGGAAAAGGGTAAGTTAAAGAGAGAATATGTTCGTAGCTTGCACTAACGCAGCTAAACCAAAACCTTCTCCTCTGTTCCTCCTGCTTTTAATGTATTCTATCAACATCTTTTCCTGAGAAAATTGTGATAACCAATTAACCCAGTGATCTATGTAGGGCATGTTTAAATGATTTTATGTACATCTGGATGCGTGAGATCTTGATCAGGCACTTCCAAGCAAATCTAACTTATGATTTCAGTATGTTAATCATGTGTGTAACATATGTATATGTGATGTATATATGCAATACATAGTGTATTAAAGCAAATAGTGCTGACCTCACAATCTGCTGTATTTTGAGGTAAATTGTACTGTACAGCTCCAGTCCCTGGCCTGATCTGGCATCTCACTGATTTCCAAGGCTGGCTCTGTAATCAAGTGGGATTTTACCATCCTAATCCATTAAATACTTAACATATAAATTACAATATTAACAAAATAATTTTTGCACTTGGTATTTTTTTTCTGAGAATACTTAAGTATTCATTCCTAAATTCCCATTTCACAATCTCACTTGCTCCTGCTTTCTCTGTTTATTTCCCTCTGTCTGTCCGGACTGTACCCTCTGTCCCCCTGACCCCGTTCCAGGTTACAGTACAGCCTCGATGTTGCAGACAGGCTGGCCGATGAACATGTACTCATCGGGTTGTATGTCAACATGCTGCAGAGCAACCCCGCACGGTTAGTGCAGGTTTGGCACCTTTGGGGAACCCAGGAAAGGGACGTTGGTCGGCCAAATGCTCTCACTGTTTCCTCCTGGCTACGAGCTGAAGCAGCTCTTTATGAGCACTAACCTAAGGGGAATGCGTATGAATATGGGGTATGTCCTCCCAGAGTTGGTGGATTGTGGCAATCACTGTTATTCTCTCTAGTGATGTTAACTAGCAAGGTATTGCAAATAATGGCTTAGTTAAGAATGGCTGTACAAATTGATTTGGGATACTGTCGATGCAGGACTTGGCGGTGGTACAGCAGTGTTCACACAATGACTAACAGGTCCATGCTTTCAAAGTAATAATTTTTGAGGTAATACGTCCTTTATACCTTCACCTGGCCTTGAAAGTAAGAAATGGTAATAGTATGTAAATAATGATAATAGCAATAATAGGAATTTGCTTATTAACCTAGTAAAGGAAGGAGTTCTTCTCAATTTTTACATATGTCAGGCATTGTTTTTAAATCTGCCTGATTTCTGCATTGTTTGACTCTTGTATATAAATTTTCCCGTATCTCATTCAGACTGAAGTGTGACAGGTTTTTAACAGTTCATTGTTTCTGCTGGAGTGCATGCGGAGCTTTGTCTACTAAACCCTCCTGCTGTCCTAGCACAGTGGCATCCCAGCAGGCCATCCCAGGGAGGGGAAACACTGGCTCACCTCTCCAAGTGCAACAAAACTCTAGACTTTGCAGCCCTGTACCAGCAAGGTGGTGAGCAGTATAGTATATGGCTGTAGAAAATGTGGTGCTGACAGAAAACTACAATGTTTCTAACAAAACTATGCTCCTGAGGTTTCTTTTGCTCATAATGAACCCTTCGGTTTCCTGTACTGCTATTGCAGAATATTTCCCAGGTTAGGAGAAACTCTCCGTTTACTCTTACATGTAGAAGGCAACAAGCAACTTCACTTGGGAGGGTGAATGCAATGGCTCTCTGCAGTCTTACAAAGTAATTCATTTCTTCGTGTATCTCCAGTTGAAAATGGGAGTAGTTTGCCATGCCCAGTGGAAAAAAAAAGTCTGCCTTCATTGTTCTGGATCTGCTTCTCTACTCTGTATCCCACTGGAATGTGCCAGTGGGGAAAAAGAGGCAAAGTAGTTTTTAGTGAGGAAAATGAAAAACATTTATTCGAAACAAAAACATTTTGAAGGGGAATTTCATTCCTGGCGAAGCACTTCCAGAAAGAAGGCTTGTTGAGTAATATTTACACCGTGGCTGGGAAAACAAGCTGTTGGGGGCATGTGTGTAGACCAGCCCTTGTCCACCCGTGACTGAGGACAGGAGTACGCTGCCACTTGCTCTAGTTTGACAGGGAGAAGGAGATGTGGCCCTGCCTACCGTGAATGACTTACTGGATGCGGCTGTTCAAGAAGTGAGCAAAGAATGGGCATGGTTTAGAGTAATTTTTGGTGCTGAACTGGTTTGCCCGCCACGGCATTTTGGATGCCATGTCTGTGACTCATTTAGCTTCAGTGAGGACCACCAGTTAGATCCCCTTGTGAGCACCTAACCTCATCTTTATCGTATGCATCCTCTGAATTTTATCAAATACATTCCAACCTGTTCCTTCAAGGTTTTAAGCCAACCTCACCAAGTTATAATACATTTATATCCAAATACACACATACAAATTATGTGCCATAACATCCTTCAAATTTAAAGTTTTCGAGGGATGAATGGAGAGTGACTGATAATGGCCTTAATTATTTAAATAACTGATGCAAAGCATAGTATATAACATCTGATTACTGACATTAAATCACTGCAGTCACAGCGTCCTCAATGAAAAACAGTCTCAGTCATTTATTTAAGATACCAATCAGATTTGGACAGAAACATAACCAAGAGGGACAGCAGTCTTAGCCATGCATCCAACCATGCTTCATTGCCATTTTCTGCTTTGTTGTAATGAGACTGCCAGTAGAAAAAGGGAATAGTTATATTTTGGTACAGACAAAAGCAAAGAGAGTGTTGCCATCCCGAAGCTCCTGTGTGAAGCCAGTTTCCAGGAGAGGTCGGTGACACCTCTGCAGGACCCTAAGCTGCTCAGCGTCTCAGGTAGCCTGGGGTGGCATCTTCAGGCAAAGGTGACCTCCTTCTGCCCATGCCCCGCAGTGGCTGGGTGCAGTTTGCTCAAAGCCCACACTGCTGTGTGAGGATGGTGCTGAGTTCAAGTTATTTCACCCTGCGGCTGCAGCGAGCCAGCTCAGCTGTTGTGTCTGCCTGCAGAATACCACGTGTGCATACCCATACGTGCCATCGCATGCTTCCAAGTGCTACTGGCAGACAAAGACGAAAAGAGGGATGATTGTAGCTGGAGCTTCATCTGCAAGGAAAACCTACAGAAATACCTTGTGAGCATAATGCATAAAATTATCTTAAGAGCTATATAGTAGGATTTCAAAGCAAAACACGTGTTGTTTTTTTTTTTTTTTTAGCTATTGAGTCAGACTAATTTGTGTTCACTAGTGGTCAGTCCAATATAGCCTAGTATACCTTTTTTCTCTTTTAAGTGTAGCTAGTATTCATATTTTTCGGTTGTTTAAAATTAATTTAATTAATTTTCACTGCTTATCTTTATTTTCCATCTGCAGTTATTTGATATCGTATGTAGAAGTACAAGATTTCCTTTCCATTCTTCACAGGCTAATAAGCTACTTGAGGGTTTTTCAGAATCTAGTACTCCAGGGCAAATACAGAAACACAAAAAAGACTTAATTCATTATTTACAGTAACTGTATGAGTAGAAAAAGTATGCCTTCACCAGCCACTTTGGTTAGTTTATTTGTAAAGTGTGTTTTAGCATGTAAAACCAGTACTTGATATTTAATTTATTTTCTCTTTAGTGTTTGATTCTAAAAAAAAGAACTTTTAACTGAAAATTATTTTCCTTTTTGTTCGTATAAGTTAGAGACCTTACCTAGTTTTTAATATTAATTCCACATATTTGAGTCTTTTTCTTTTCAGGTGCAGAAAAAAATAAGATAAAATATATTATAAGTGGGAGGTTGTTTTTGTCCCATAGAAAGTTACTTTCTGGGGTTTTTTTCTGTTATACTGTGTAGTACTGTGGTGAGTCATGTTTCTGTACTACAAAAGTGCCATGCTATTCTATGGTATTTTAAAAGATGTTTATTCTGACTCTAGCTCGGAAGGCTGGTTGAATCTTCCCTTGAAAGAGGAAAGGCAGTCAGAGACCCACTGACTACAGAGGAAATGTATAGACACTTGGCTGCCTTGAACAGAGTTAGTTTTTGTGATTATACCTATATACCTGAGTGTTATTAATATTTTGATGGTAAAATCTTGGTGATTCTAAAGTAAATGGCAAATTAACAATAGCAGAGGGCTCAGATGATGTGTCTCGGTTTAAAGTGCCTTAAAACCAGGACAGTTTTGGAAGTGTCACAGATTAACAATCCTGAGAATACGTTTGATGGGTTGCTGTTAGGACATTGTTCTTACAGCCCTGAGGCTAATAAACCTACCCTTTAATTGGTCAGTATTTTCTATAGTTAATTTTTTATTAAATTAGGTTTTGTAGAATAAGAGCATGTCATGAAGACCACATTGATATCTCTGTTGCAAAAATTTCACTACAAAGTGGCATTTCTGAGACTTTTCTACTGAGTGCTGACATAATTTGAAGACCATCAGGGGACATCAGTATCGCCTATTGCAGGGTGCTTACTGCGGAACAGGCTGTTTTTACACATTTAAAGCCTAAGAAATAGCAAAGATCCTCCTTTGTTCACGGGCCGTCACTCCTTTGTTCACAGGCTATCATATTTTTCATCCTTTGCCTACAGTTTTGTGATCCTTTTTTTACTGATCTCCTCTAGAGCATAGGATATTGCACAGATCAACTAAAGCCTAAAAACAAAGTCTTGTCATACAGGTGATAATATTGGATAGTCACTCTACAACTGAATGATAATAATTCTGCCAGACCAATTACTGCTAATAATTACAAAGTCTTTCAATAAATGGTCACTAATATGTTAAAAGTGTTGTTTTAACTTTTTTAGGAAAAATGGCTCAGCAGCAGGATATTTGTATGCAAAATGTTTATTTTCTTTCAAAAGGATGCCTGAATCATTCTCTTGAGGGTCCCAAATTCTGCACACATAATATTTTAAAGCTTGTATGTATTTCAATGCATCATAGTCTCTGAAATTGTTGAAGTAAAACTGAAGTGAATGATGGCAAATTAGAACTCTGAGACATAAAGTCTTGGCAGTCAAGGCTAATGCTGCTGTGCATACCTCTGTGCTTAATGATCACATAGAATCGGTACATTCCAGAATTAAATTTATCTCAGACATTGAAATTCAATTTACAAAGCTTTGGGGACAGTGATTTGTGGCATTCATAGACCAAATTTGATGTGCTGCTACATCTATTTTATGACATCCACCTACACATGAATATACATCAAAGACATTAAATAGCGAGTAAGAATCAAAAAGCGGCAGTGGCTTGATTCATTCAGTAAAGTCGTTGTTTCAGGGGTTTACTCACATCTCAGAACTATGTTGCAGATTGTGTTATGCCAACAATGGAACTATTATCCATTATTTTTCCAGGATGGATAATGTGGTTGCACATTGCTGTAAAAAGGAGAATAGAAGCTGAATGCTTGCTGTTGTCACAGCCATCTGTTAGAATGTGATGTTTTAGTCATTATGGAAAAATTAAAAGTGAATTATACTTTCATGAAAGTAACCCTTATTAGCTGGTTTGCATTATTTTATGTGTCTATAAGAGCTGCTTCCCCCTTTCTTTGGATGACATATCAGGACAGTAGGCTTGAGCATGTACGAAGCAGAACTCTATGAATTTAGAAAAATACCTGTAGCTTGGGACTTTTCAGAAAGTAAATCAGTTATCCCACAAGGATCTGAGTAAGCATAGAATTAAGCTATATATGTAACAAAATAAATTAAACATAATCAGTGTTCCTCTACCACCAGACGTCTTATGTGTGGTCTGCTGCACAGGCTTAGCTTACACAGAACCCCTCTGGGTCTGACTTTTCACAGCTTTACTGTTTTTCTCAAGTTCATGTTTGTGGTCTCACAGGTTATTGTCAGAATAAGAAAAAAGATGATGATTGTCTCTTTTTCCCTTACCTCAGCAAGCCACAACGAATCCACGTGACTCCCAGCTTTAGTTTAATGATCAGGGAGTATCAGCCCCTACCCATCTTTCAAACATAACTTCTAAATCCCAGTGAACTTAATCAAGCCAACCAAAAAATGCACATTGTAATTCTCCGAGGTACCTGGGAATAGGAACTCACTGAGAATGTTTTTTGGGAAATATTTCCTTTTCCTTTTAAAGATGCTGATTCTTCAAAAGTAGAACTTTGTGCATAAGTGTCATTTTCATCTGGAAGGCTTTTCTTTTCAAGTTCAAGATACAATTTCTAGCAGAAATCAGAATAAGATGTCCATGCCCAAAATCACCGTTGTTTTGCATGTTCTTTGGAAACGTGAAGCTCATTCACCAGCAACCAGTTGCATGACCTGAAGAGCATGGGGGTATGGAGGCACATGCCTGTCTCCCTTCAGCCAAAACATCAGACAGGTGCCATCAGACAGTTGCCACCTCTGTCTGCAATAGTCTGCAAGGTTTTCTTGTATTCCACACAGCAAAGCATTCTTCTCATCTCTTATTAGGGGCTTCATTTTTTTTCTCTTGTTTATGCTAAAATAATGCCATATAGGATTCTAAATCCCAGGATTATCCAGGGTAAATTAAGTCATAGAATCATAGAATGGTTTGGATTGGAAGGGACCATAAAGATCACTCAGTTCCAACCCCCTTGCCATGGACAGGGACACTTTCCACTAGACAAGGTTGCCCAAAGCCTTATCCAACCTCTTCACATTTCATTTTTTTGTCAGTTTATTAGTTTTGCTGGTTCTCTGCAAACTTCTAAATATTTAGAAATAGCAAAGGTTCTCACTATATTACCTTTTTCCTGCTCATCTGACTAAATAATAGCCTCCATTTAAAATAAGGACAGCTGTCAAGGGATTAACCTGAGAGAAATGTTTGCCTTTGATATTGTTAGAAAAAAATAAGGTAATAAATTGCAATATTTTAAAGGAATTCAGAATATTTGCAGTAAGATCTTACACTTTATGAATATTTCTCATGGAGATTCTGTGCATGTGACCAAAGTGGATGCTTTTCATAGTCGGTGCTAGTAGACTCCTGCATCCTGGCAGCAGGGATTGGGT
>NW_010143104.1:58145-73473 GCF_000699245.1 Pterocles gutturalis
GTTAAAGTCAGTCCAAGTCTGGGATCAGTGGTGCACCATTGTGATTCTCTGAAATCTTACTCACAAATTTCAAGAAGCAAAACAAAAAAAAAGTCATTATAAATTCCTAGATCAGTGGTTCCAAACTGTGGTTCATGAGACGTTAGTAAGTACTGTGCAAAACTGTCCTAAATAGTGTTTTCTGTTGCAAATCTGACAAAGCTTCTAAAATTGACCTCAACAAACACTGAGGTTCCCACTAATCCATCGTCCACAAAGGAATCACTCTTCTAGGTGATATGACAAAACTGAGAAGTAAAAACAAATGCTGGCTGGTGATCCTAACCACCTCCCAACCCTCTTTGGACAAAGTAGTCTGCGTGTTGCATCTTGCATGGCCCTGGCCAGGGGCTGAAGACTGCTGCTGTTTCCATCTAAGGGACGGTGCTGCCTGGCCCCTAGACTGATCCTTCCAGCGAAATTACCCTCCCATTTCTCCCCTTTGCTCAATTAACATCCGCCGTTGTTAATTTGGTGACATTTTGCTTCTACATTTTGTAGTGCGGGTGTGTGAGTGGACAGTGTGACAGAGCATTGGTCATTTTTACCGTGTGTTAACATGTCTTCCCTCCTTCCCTTCCGACCCGGAGCAGCGTGCTCGACAGCGCAAGTCGCCTGGATGAAGAGCATAAGCTGATCGCCAGGTATGCAGCAAGGCTGGCAGCAGAAACTTCTTCATCAGTAAGTGTTTTAATTAAAGGAAGGTACTTGCCTTCTGTCATGTTCCAGGGGCTTGGCAAGATCAGGGAAATTACATCTGACAGTCTTAATGATTAACGAGTTATTTTTCCCTGTCTTTTTCATCAGACCCTGTTATGCTTCAGTAATAATTATGCAGTTCATTTAAACCAAAGAATACACATACTAATGCATATAATCTATATACTAATGCAATGGTATTTAAACAATTACAGCAAAAAGAATCTGACATCTTGAACTCAGGAAAGACTATAAAATATTGTCTGGACTAGCTTTGGTTAAAGGTTAATGATTTACTGCAGTGGAAAAAATGGGGTGGTGAATCCATTTTACTCTTTAGTTCAAATATCACGGCCACTAGGGCCCTAAGTGCTGAGGATTTTAAAGAATGATCTTCAAAAAAGTAATGACCCCCTGCATTAGCCCTGGCTCCCATTTTCATTTCAGAGCAATGATTATTCTGCTCTATGTATCCCAAGATAGAAGGTGATGACAGGCTAAAACCTCACTAACTATATTCAGGAATAAGAGAGAATGAAGCAGGAATCTAATTGAAGTATATAAAATCTTAAATGGCACAAATAAGGTCAGCCTAGTTACTTTTCTTCCATCTCAGCACATGTGATACAAGGGACCATAAACGATGGTTAAGTGAAAAGCAGCTGGTCCAGCATGCCCGGAAGCAAATTTTCACACTGAGATTTACACTACGAGGTCAACTGAAAGGGCGAAATCCAGCACCAAAGAAAACATTGACTCACACTCATCCCAAGTGAAAGCAGTGAAGATGCTGCCAGCCCAGCCCAAATCAATTCCTTCCAGAGGTGTAACACAGTGCTTCAAATTTAAGGCAACTTGTAGGTGATGGTCCTGTTTCTGAAGGATAGTAATTCCTTATGGGAACAAGATTTCCCATTAATAATGTTTCTGGGTAGAACCTGGTAGAAATCAGTTGCATGTAACATGTCTGTGATATGGGGAAAACTTAGGAAACAGTATTTCAGTAGCTTTTAAATAGAGCTAGCTTGGAGGAAAATAATTTCTCTCTGCCATCCGTCTGTGCTCTTTGAGTGAAAGAGACAGATGAAAGAAGGTTTCTGTATATAGAAATCTTTCCAAGCACAAGAGTGGCACCACATTAGGAGCATAGTGGAAGTTTTTAAAGCTTTGCTGATGGTCATTCTTTTTTAAGGAATTAAATGGATGAATAACACTGGGCATTCAGGATAAAGATCCTGGTTCCTTCTATCAGTTGTGACATCCACCAGCATGTATCAGTTCTTTATGCACTCCTCTGGTTTCCTGTGGTTGGAGTGTTAGTGACAAAATGTACCTGCAGCAGAAAAAATAGTAAATAGTCCTTTCCCCGCAGACAGTGCTAACAACAGTTAGCACTGAGATCTATCTTCATCCTTTCTGAAGGTCCATTCCTGCAAGGTGTCACCTCCTGGAGGAGGAGCTGCCTGGTATCGCATAAAATTGGGCTCCAGAGTTGTGGGACCATGGGGCTCTCATGGTGAGAAACACTCAGATCAGAGCAGTAACTCAGCAGAGTATTTTTTAATGTCTAATTTTTTCAGGTTGGAGTTAGAAATAAATTGGTATCTTTGATAGCTGTGAAACTTTAAATGTCTTGCTCTGCATTGTCAATGATACGATACTGAAATACGGTGTGAACTAACAAACCAATATTTGGTTATTGCTGATGAACATGAAAAAAGAGCATAGTCCAATGAAGTGGTGGCAAGCACTGCTTAGCCTGGTAAGAAATAGTTTCATTACCACTTAATTCTATTGGATAAAAAAGGTTGTGCTGTACCTGAAGGACTGGGGAAAGAGCTTTCCTGAAGTATCACCAGAACGGAAAGGAAAACTTGGCCAAATGGGCCACAAAGCCAGACTGAAAACTAAAAACACCTTTCAGACTGAACGTAAAACCATACTTTCAAGAGAAAGAAGCATCACTGCACTGGAAACACATCCTCTTCTTTTTGGAGAGGAACACTGTTTTTTGCTTCAGGGTATTCCTCTTGTCTGTAATATCAAAATTAAGAGTCATATTACATCAACTGCCTGCACCAGTGCCATTGCCTTTTACAGTTGGTTCAGAGGAAGCTCCTTGAAGCAATGAATGACAGGATGGTAAACACTGACTTTTGTTTACTCTAGCGCTTACCCTCCTTTTACTAGCAATGGAGCTGTACTGGTATGAGCACAACGTGGATGCTCTTTTTTTAGTGTAGGCAAGGCTGGTACTGCATTTTCTGTAAGGAGATTTCACAGAGCAGATCTGTGTTGAACTCGTGGGTGCATGTTGGCTATTCCTCCTTCAGTGCAGCCTTCTCTTTTACAACAGCAACAGGGTCAGCAGAGAGGGGCATCGGATATCTCCTTCACCATTGATGCAAACAAGCAACAAAGGCAGCTGATTGCAGAGCTTGAAAATAAAAACCGGTAAGCATCTACAAAGTGCCTCGTTTTGTTCAGTCCCATGTATTGTGTATGTTTCTTTGGTTTATCATATACATTTTTCACCACCTATTTCTGTGCAATGTGCACGTACACCTCCCCCTACAAAAAGCACAGGGCACAAAATGGGCTACAGAATATGACAAAAGCTTTGAAATCCCCAGGCACCCTGTGCTTTTAGTGAGTGTACTGTTCAGCTGCATGATATAACAATCTGTACTTGACTGTTTGCAACTGCTGTCTGTTAAGAGTTAAAAAAAAAAAAAAGTGCTTGTCCTGTTTCAAGACCAGATTAACTTTGAGTTGGATTCTCTGTAGCACTATAACATGAAATGATAAAAGGATCAGTCACACTGCTAATGTTATGCTCCCCTGCTTTTATTTGTGAAAAAGATTAAAGCTCTGCAGAAGAGTCTGCCCTGGGAAGGGTTTGCAGAAAGGTTAGCAGCAAGTTAGGCTGCTGATCAAATGAGACACTAGGTACAAATGTAATCAAGACTGAGAAAGTGTCCAGGAGAAATAGGCCAGCCTAAAAGGAGTGGTGCCCGTTTGTCAGCAGCGGAGGATCTGGCCCTCGGTGTCAGACTGCCTGATGCCATGAGATGTGTGGCAGCGGAGCACTGCTTTTACTGCCGGACTGTAAAATAGAGGCAGCCCAGACCAGATGGTTTTCTATTCCAAACTCTGCACTGTCTTCCGTCACCATGTAACGAGCCACCAGCTCCAGTCTCAATTTGTCTTTCACAGTTCGAAGCTGCCTTCTGTCTGTCTGCTATCCAGCACGTTGTGAAAGAGAAAAAAATCTACAAAGATTTCAACCTGCTGCTGCAAAGCTTTGTATTAGCCAGTGCTCCTATGGCAAGCCAGCCATAACAAGTCCTATTAAAGGGCTTCTCCATGAATTGTTGACTGCTGTCACATCTCTAGCTACGCTAAAAGTATTTTTTTAAGTGCGAAATATTTTCTCTGATACTTGAGAGGGGCAAGATATTGTTTTAGTTTTTGTGAATTTCGTATGATGCTTGAAATGTTCATGGGGAAGAAGTAGAAGGGAGCAATTTAATTAAGGATATTGCTATTTGATATCTACCTCTTGATTCTTGGAGATCTTGAAGAAATATTGCCCTTTATGGTGAAATCCTAAAAGTTTATTTTAAAAAATCATGAGAAACCTGTCCCAGTGCTGAGGGCTTCTTTTGTTGGTTGGAGCCCAGTCATTCTATCCACCTTGATGAGGAGCTACATACGGTCACACTTTTTTCTCCTGTTGCGATGTCCAGTGAGGTGGTTTTGGGGAAAATTATTGACTTGTGGTCTTCTGCTTCTTCTCCTCCCCAAGAGAAATCCTACAGGAGATCCAGAGGCTGCGACTTGAACATGAGCAAGCGTCTCAGCCCACACCAGAGAAGGCACAACAAAATCCCACCCTCCTTGCAGAGCTCCGGCTCCTGAGGTAAGTCCACAGCAGTAAAACCTCCAGCAATGACTGGGGCCAGCCAGTCATTCTCAGTTAAAGAAGAAATAAGAGATAAGCCTGGCTTACGGTTTCGGGTGCTTTTTTAAGTAAATAACACAATGTGGATTTTTTTCTCCATTTTTGGTGCAGGCTGTAGTCCTAAAAGTAATTAAGCTTATGCTTTAAACAGCATGCATGAGGAATCTCACATATTACTCATCTACATTAAATTAAGCATGTGCATTAGTGTTTGCAGAGTTAGGCCCTCAGGTCATTTGGAATAGGTCTCCACAGCCTTGTCCAAATGCCGGTAATTATATGGGGAAAAAACGTCATTCTGTCAGAACAAATGCTTCTACAAAGACTTCTCATTTATACTAAAGTAAATACAGAGCTACATGAAAATACAGCCAGAATTAGAAGTTAGTTTTTGGAAATTTCCCCATGTGTCAAACTTTAAGGAGAGGTCACTTCTCTTCATGGTGCAAAACCAGGGTGCAGCATGATCCTCCTTCTCATGTGGGAAGTGAGGGGTAATGTCACCTGCAGCAGCTGAAGATTTAGAGGATCGTTCCTCCAGTTATCCCACCAAGCTAAAAGCGTTGGTATGGATGTGTCTGCATGGTAATTAGGGTACTCTACATGAATATACTAACTGCCATGTAAATCGCATTGAAGAAGCACAATTGTCATTGGCCCAGATCTGTAGGCTCCCTGCAAGTCCTGAGGTTAATGTTGAAGTTAATGTCAGACAGAGAATCCAGTCTTCATGTGAATACAAAGTAGAGTGTAAACACTTTCTTTCTAGTGAAACGATGCTAGATTGTTATTCCCCCCGCCACAGAGCAGAGAAAACTAAAGAACATTTTTGGCCACTTAGCCGTTCCTCACACAAGTAATATTTTAGTGGGCTGATTCATAACCAAAGGAAATTACTGGAAGAAATTGTGTTAATTTTTTTCCTTACTGTATAGTTTTATTATTGAGTTTTCCACACTAAGATATTTTTCTGTTTCACAAATAGTTACATTTGCTTTCCAATCTGAAGACAAATTAACTTCTTCATTTCTATGAGTGATTTTAGTATGTAATTACTCCTAGATATCTAGAGGCAAGTGACATTGTGTGAGAGATATAAAACTGACTGTGATGAAAATGCATACACTGCATAAAATGTACCAATAAAGTAGCTCCTGTGCATCAAGCCTAAAGTCTATTTTAAGCAGGTTTAGGAGATGAGCTTTCTATGTAGTGGACAAATAAAATTCATTATCCTTAAAAAAAAAAGTTATTATGCAATGTTAGCAGACAGACTTTTTATTTTTTCCTTCTTTTCAATTTTGTACACATATTAAAAGTATAATAATCTTATTTGCATTTCCTGGCATGGGATGTCCCTAGAGCAGTGATGCTGAGTTCCTCAATCATTATATACCTTTTCTGATTTAGTGTGCAGTATCAGAGTCAGAAAATAACTTCTAATCTGTGGGTCTGTACTGCTTTGCATACCTTCTAAAACGTTTACCATTTGAAAGGCAAAAGATTGGCTTTTGATTTACTGTGAAATTTCAACACGACCTCAAATTCCTAGACTTAAGATGTCACGAGGCTGTTCATATCATGTGTAAAACAGCAGGACGCAGAGAGCCACACTGATTTACATCTCTCACCCCACAGTTTTTTGGGGCACTAGGGCAATTTGGTTCATGTAAGTGCTGGAGTCTGTAAATTATGTTGTGGGTACCTGTCCCAGCATCTTTCACTAGCTGCTGTAGTGTTGCAGACTCACTGAAATGAGGTTCTGAACACAGGATTCCTTCACGTTACCAGGGCTGTCTTGGAGACAGGTTGGAAAGCCCATTAGTTCCAAGAACTTGCTCTGGAGTACAGCAGGAGAAGAGTCGGGGGAGCGGTCTGTACCTTGTATGCTCCTTAGGTCTCCCCATAGAATCTAAACCCCAGCAGAGATCTGTGCTAGGACCCGCCACTTTGAATTACATGGATAGAGTATCTTATTTTTACTAGCAGTTTCTTAAACTCAGTTGCCTTTGTACAGTTCACAGCATTTCCAGCCATTACATGCCTGGAAAAGAAAAGCCAGCATAGACAATTTGGAGCAGAAAATAGATTAATTCTCCAGAGGAGTAAATACAACTTGGCAGTGTTACTATCTGATCCTATTATATAGGTGCACACATGAGCAATCCTGTAGAAATCAGTGTTGTTTATATCAGTAACTGCTCCAGAGGAAGCTCAAAATCAGTGTTTCGTATTTTCCTAAATATAGGAAATACACTTAGTCTTGTTGACTCTGGTGCTTTTTCATTTAGGATTAAATTGTCATATTTTGCAGGTAGTACAGGGCTAAAGACATAGTGGTTTCATGTTATTTGCAACACAGTAGTGTAAAATATGAATATTTTTCAACAGTAATGTTATTAATTACATCATAGCTTCCAGGAGGCAAAAATTCTGTTTTGTATTTATGTGGGGACCTCTCACACAATTTAGTGATTGAACATGTGCCAGTGCTGAACCCCCATCCTGTGCAGCGGAGCTGTGCAGAATCAAAGCTGCTCGCGTTTCTGTGGGCACAAACTGGCTGTCACCTTGGAGTGGCTCAGTATGCACCCTGTCGTAGGACCAGCACTGGGACTCTGGAGTCCAAAGAGCTATTTCCAAGCAGTTATATTTCCACTGTGTGATAGTCTTGCTTCCAGAAAAAGATAGAAACAAAAACAGGTCGCTGTGGTTTTCTGGCTGAATTTCTGAACTCTCTTAGCTTCTCTCATCTCAGTCTGTTCAGTGCCCTTGCTGTAATTTCCTGTCCTTCAGGGCATGGCTTTGATTTCTCCTGATAGCTAGTGAGGTTATTGACTAGAGATCCAAAGACAAAAAACTGCCAGGCATTCCCACAAGGGAATATAACACAAATTTGTTTGAACCGTATTTGGAGAAGGCTCTGTGTCAGTGTCTGTCTTTTTCCTAATCACTGTGTTCAGTGCAAGGGGACTCCCCAGCTTTCATGTCACCCTGTTTCTGAGCACTATGCTGGATTCATACAGTGTGTTTGCTTTCCTGCAATCTATAGGTATACACATCAGTCAGGCTGGGGAAACAATGCAGTTAAAAGGTGCTGATGCTGTGAGGGGTAAGCTCTGATCAGATCTGCTTGTTTCTCAGACAGCGGAAGGATGAGCTGGAACAGAGGATGTCTGCTCTCCAGGAAAGCCGGAGGGAGCTTATGGTTCAGTTAGAAGGCCTCATGAAACTGCTGAAGGTAAGGAGCTCCCCTTGATACCACCAAGGAGAAAAGGCAGAGTGAAGCAAGAGAGGAGAGGGAGGAGAGATGACCACAGAATTCTGCAGAACTTGACTATTTCCACCCATAAAAACTTGGCTTTGTTTCCTTCCCTTTCTGTTTTTTGCTTTGGTTTTTCAGTTCAGGGGTTTCAAATAATGTTGTTCCTGCAATAACACATCATCATTGTCACCTCCTGCTAAGTGGATGGAACCTTAGAGACAGCTCCAAACTATTGAAGAATTAATACAATCCTTTGAATAATACTGCAGCCTGGTACACTACAGTCCTGTTTTGCTCATTTGCAGATTTGGCTGCATCTCAAAACTTCAGGCTGGCAATCTCTGAATCAACCATTCATCAATGTCCAAACACAAAATATTTTGTGGTCCGGTTTCAGGTGTTGTTAGAGTTTTCTCTGTTGAGGACATCAAATGCAAAATGAGAAAATAAACAAAACAACACATAAAATGAGATAACTAATAACTGTGGGGAAAACAACTGCTATTATCTACTCCAGCTGACAGTATAAAATTGTTTTTACTAGCTTGTTGACTATTCACCTGCTAGTTCTGTCAGACATGCCATTTGACAACCACATCTGACTCTCTGATCTTAGAGATGCTTCCCCAACAACACATGGTCATTTTCATAAGTACAGAAACAAGCCCTTGTTAAATGGATGAAACTTGCCTCAACAAAGGATCTCAGTTAAAAAGTAAGGTATCAAAAAGCATGTCCATTTTTAAGACAGAGTATGGTAAGATAGAAAATATATCTGTATTTGCAGAGTGCAGGCCTATTTACCTGATGTGCCTCAGGACAGATGATGCCAGAAATTGACATTGGAAGAAAGTGCTCTGAATACCATTGGGATCTGTTTTGTTGTTGGCCGTGCCAGATAAAATGAGTGCGTGGAAATTCAGTGCAACTTGGGTCAAATATGGCTCTGATAAAAGCAGAAAGAATTCCACTGGGATCCATTTAGCAACATGTATTTGCAGCAAAGGATGAGTTTGACCCTGTATGTCATCTCCTCGGGCACAGGCTTCTGCAGCCACCATGCAGGAAGCGGTGGCACCAGACCAGCAGAGCCAGCCAAGTAGCCAGTAGATTTTTGGGAGCTGAGAGTAGACAGGATACTTTTCACCCTACCTATGAAATGCTGCAATGCTACAACAAGCAGTCAGGGCTGCCTGCTGTAATTGCACTGCCTGGACAAAGAGAATTTGGGGTAGGAAGTTATAGTAGCTTTCTGCATGCTTTGCAGGTGTTTCAAAGTGTGCAGAGGTGGGACCATGACCTGGTCACAACTGTCTCAGCTGTAGCTTTAACCCTGTACTCCAAATTTGGCTTTGTTTTCTGTTCTTCACTTATATCCTGGCTAATCTCATGTGCTGATCCTCTTTTTCTTTAGGAAGAAGAATTGAAACAGGTAGTAAATTACCTCCTTATTGGAGGGCTCACTAACTCCTACATGTGATTGTGTTCCTGTGATTTATTTTACTTCCTTTGCTTGAAATGTGTGTGTGTTCTTTTGACCAAATTTAATATTTTGCAATTCTTTCACACATTTTTTCAAGTATCTTGCATTTTCACAATTAAACCTCTTAGCCCTCTGGAAAGTGAGTCATGCCTACAAGGAGTCTTGATCTTTTTCTCACTCCTCTAAATAAGAACATGTAAAATATGGAAACCACCACCCAAATGTAGTGAAACCAACCTGGAATATGAAATAAAGAACACTTCTACCATAGATAACATTCTGAAAATGTAATGAGAATTTTAGAACTTTAAGAAAAATATAACTGACTTTAAATTAGACCAGGACAATGAGTTTGAAATCCCACTTTATCCAGAAAAAGTCAGGGCATGGTGTGCACATCTTTTAAAGTCACTTTATCAGTGTTATCAGTTAGTATCAGTCACAAAACTGATATTAACAGTTTCATGAGTCTTCAGGAAAATAATTTAGTTTCTAAATAGCTTCTACCAGCTAGATCAAAAAAGGCAAGTATTTATATTACTAATGGTAAATTTTAGAAGATTTAACTGTTTTGGAGCTTTTTAGTGTTGAAATGGATCTTGGAAAAATATTAGGCTAAAAAAAAAGCACTTTTCAGACAGCAGTCTGATTTATGAGTCCAATAAAAAATGTTTCATTCCAATAAAACACACTTCCTCTTGCTTTCATCAGCAGAAGCACAGCCACAGGTCTGATGTGTTACGGCTATGGTAGAGCATGCAGAGTTTGTAGGTAATGTTCACCTTCATAAAACTAACATTTTGGCTAATTTTTGTAGAGCATCAATCTGTTGCACCAAAAAAAAAAAAAAAAAAAAAAAAAGCTGATCAAACATTACCTCCATGTAAGGGCTATCTTTTTGATTCTGCATAACAGTATTAAAGGATCTTCCATTCACAAAAGCGAAGTTTCCAATGTGACAAGAGTTTCTCTACCATATAAAATGTTCACTGGACAGTGTAAGTGAAAGCACATTTTCAGACTATTATGAGATATGATTTTTTTTTTTTTCTGAGAGTAATGGCCTCACTGAATAGCAGGTGATGACGCTAAGGAATTACTCTCACATTTTCCATGAAATGATCCCCATTACACTGTGCCATTTCATGATCTGTTGAGAGAAACCGGATTAAATTAATTTCTGGAGGAATTCAATTGGAATGAGCAGCCTGGCAATTCATCTAATGCTTATGGACTTTCTATTTCTCTACTGCCCTTCCTTGAAAAAGGATAATGAGTTCTTCACATCTGTGTCGTTTGATGAGGCTGTCGTTTGATGAGGCTCCCCATATGTCATCCCAGTTCAGTTCCGGCAGAGGGAGCAATGGGCTAAAGCTCCTGTAAAGCCAGTTTCCATTTCAAACATTTTATCCTGAGCATGCGTGACGTTTGATAGAGGGGAATCTTTCCCTGCCTAGCAAGAGTTAACTTAAAATCCATAGCAGGCTGACTAGGGAACTAAATAAAAGACATAGACGTTTTCCTAGAAGGCACGAGAACATCGATAGCTGCAGCCAAGTACAACAAAGAAGCTGAAGCCATCCCCATATCCGTGGTGGCTGTGGGAGCTCCCCTTTCAGCACACCTTAGTCCTCAGCTGGTGGGGCTGCCGAGGTGTGGGAGTAACTCGGTGCTTGATTTCTCTGCTGAGATTACCAAGAAGTCACTACAGATTGTCATAGCAAGTTTCAGGTCGTTTTAGCTTTAGCCTGTGAAAACCATGTTTCTCCTGATGGTTATGAGCAGGAACCCAATCCTAATAGCACTCTATTCCCACAAACTTAGGCTGAGGTGGATCTAGATGAGTAAAATATAATGAAAGTGTTTGCCTTTCTGAAATCAGGCACTGCCTAATATCCTCCTATCTCAACTTGCTGTTCATCAGTTCTGCCTGATCCTACCTAAATACTAGAAAAAGAGAGGAGTTTTTTTACTGGACAGGGGACTCCAAATGCTTCATCTCCCTGTGCTTCCCCAACAGTTTGTTCCAACACTGAAAGCTACAGAGGAGAGCACTGTTTGTCATGAACACAAGAGCTCGGTCATAGCTGCACAGCAGACACAAGGATAACCACTGCTGTGCAGCAGCTTTTACATTTCTCTTGTGGGAAAATTCCAGTGAAGAAGTACTGGCAGGCAGCTGTTATTTTTAGTAAATAAAATGCCTATTCTGAAGTTCATTCCTTAAATGTGACTTGACTATAGGAAGTGAATTTTGTCCGTTTTTTCCTCATCTCCTCTGAAAGTTCCCACTGTTGTTGGTGTTCCCCAGAACCAAGATCAAAGGCAGAGGGGAGCTGAGGAAAAAGGGCGAGCGAAAGAGGGAGCTGGGAAGCAGAAATTCTTTCACAAATTTGTTTCACAGAGGATGAAACATGCCCCGGGGCATGAAAGGAGTTAGCTGTAGCTCCCAGTTTCCCTGCCTGATGTGCAGGCGGTGTGACCTCCAAGGACCTTGGAGCATCTCCAGGTTGCTCTGTGCCCTGCCTCTGGAGGACTAGAGACCTTCATTTCCACTACAGTGGGTACAGATGATTCCAGAAACAGGAGAGCATCTGGCTGTTATATATTTGACTTCCCTTTCATCCATCATTTAAGTGTTCTAAAACTGATCATTAAAGAAATTATAAGTATTAAATCCTCCATTCTGCCGTCAGTAATGTGCTTATTCCTCATAAACTTAATTTACCCTTGATGTCTCTCTGGTGATAATGTCTCTTAGAAAGGGGTGATAGGAGAAAAGAACAAATAGCTTAGTATTCTGATACATTATTTATGGTCCGAGGCAGGAATTCATAAAAATCTCAAGGGCAATGCTGCACTCCTCCTGTTCTTTTTTAGAACATATTTGTCAAACCGTATCAGGGCTTCAGTGGCAGCCACTGCAGGAATCAAAAGAAATGGCATGGGAGGAGTTAAGAAATCCTTCTGAATTCTCAAAATAAACGCCAGGTGAGGGAAACACCAGCCCTCAGGTTACTTTTCCCTGTAAACCGCCAGGGGCATGTGCTGCAGTTCCCATTTAACAGCACTCAAGCCACCTCTATCCTTGGCATCTACCAAACACGGGTTTTCTGTCAAAAGCCGTGTGCAGGTTGGTGTAGGCTCCAGCATTTGTTTTTCCTTACGTGGACACATGTTCCCAGAGGTTTTGAAACAGTGGATAAGGAGGGCACTGTGTCTCTTGGTATGACTCACCCAGCTGTGTTTGTAAAAGTGGCTATTTTGTAAAGTCTGCTTGAAATTCAGCGAAGTGATGCTAACTGTGAGGTGCTAACAGCATGACATTTTATCTGACTGGTGTGAAAACATTTTCACTTCCAGCAGCTGAACCCATAGCAGGAATTTATATTGCCCTATCCCTACAGTGTTTTGGGAGTGCCTGAGTATATCCCGTAGAGCGAAAAATTTAATAGTGTATGATTTAGTAGTGGCTTAAAATAGTTCTCTAGCTCCGAATAACGAGCAGAAAGCTATGTTACTTATTGTGAGTGTCAGACTTGATGTGACTGAGAGGTTGCATGTACCGTGAACTTCTCCTGCAGGGAGGCAGACAGCTCGGCTGTGATCAGCTCTCGTGGCAGCGCTTTGATGAAAGGGGCTGTTTCAGTCCCTTGCCCAGGCTGAAAGCCACGTCGGTGCCAGCATCTCTTTCCCCTTCTCACAGCCTGGATGGGTTATATTTTCTCAAACATGCATGTGAACTGGGCCAGTGAGAGAGGGAAGAGTACAGAGAGGTCTGTAATTTGCTGTTTATTAACTTGGATTTTTTTTTTTTAGTTTTACTGCCTGACATTTTCCCATGCTTAAAGGAAGTCAGATCTTGACTCGTGTTTTCCTGCTTACTGTTTTTTCTACACCAGAGTGTTGCTGTCTGCTAACAACTGACTTCAGTGTATTTCTTTTAGCAAAATTAACATGACCCAACTGATCTGCAAACAGCATGATGCCTTTAAGTTGAGGGATGGGTGACAAGAACAGCAGACGAGGGCTCTTGCCAAGACCTGTTTAACCCCTTGTGATTGTTTTGCAGACTCAAGGGGCGGGCTCCCCACGTTCCTCACCCAGCCACACTATCAGTCGACCAATTCCAATGCCCATCAGGTCTGCCTCTGCCTGCTCCACCCCAACCCACGCACCTCAGGACTCTCTGACCGGAGTGGGAGGAGATGTGCAGGAAGCCTTTGCACAAAGTAAGACTCATTAATAGGTTGCCTGAGGTACTCGGAGACTGAAGAATAGTTATGTGTTGTGGTTAATGACTAAATGAACTTGAGCTTCCGAGTTTCATGCAATGAAACAAAACAAACAAAACAAAAAAATTGCAACAACTGTGTTTTTCCATTGAAAATCAACGTTGTCAGCCATCAGACTGCTGTCAAAGCAAGCAGGTAAGCAGAAACTAGACAATGATGCCAATTAGCGGATGTTGTGGTAAGAGGGAATTTTGATGCATAATGGTCAGACCAGTTATCACGGATCTGTTAACGGGAAGAAAAATTGGTATTGACCTCAGCAAGGTGTTGTCAGTGTGTTTCATTTTAAATAAGGACTTTGCTAGGAGTAAGTGATGCAATCATGGAATTAGTTCAGGTAGAAAGGGCTCTTGCAAGTCACCATGTCCTCCTGCTCCACGAAAGAGGGCTTCAAAGTGAGGGCAGACCACTCAGGACCTTTACCGGTTGAGTTCTGGATGGCTCCTGGCATGCGTTTTCCACAGCCTCTGTTCCAGTGTTTGACCATGCTTACCGTGTAACTTTTTGTCCTTGTATCTGATTGGAACGTCCCTTGATGCAACTTGTCCCTTGTCCTTTTGATTTGAGCCTCTGAGAAGGTTCCAGACTAGACAGGAATAGAGTCTGGAAGTCTAGGCAAAGCCTTCCTTTGCATTTCCAGAAAACTGCCGTAGGCTGCACCGTGTTTCTCACTCCTCTTTCCACTCTTTTGTCAAGTAACAACAAATCGCGAACTGTGTTGAATTCTAAGGCCACAGATTAAATTATAGGACAGTTTCTAAGAGTAAGAGAAATAATGTAGTGGCCGCGATAAAATATCCATAAATAATACTAAGGCTGCCTCAGGCAGATGCTTTTCAAGTATATAAATGTGCTCTGTTCATGAGAAAAAGCAATATAAAAAGGTAAGCGATCACATTCAAAAACTGCTGCATTTGATAAATATCTAGCTTTATGTCATTATTTACCATATTCTCTAGATGGGAAGGTCAAACCTAAAGAACTTCCAGCCAGCCGTTCTGTCACATCTTGACATATGGCTTTGTGAGGGGAGGGTGGGCTGAGATTTTACAGCTCTGTTCTGTGCTGCACTGAGGTCTGCCTATATATATATGTGTGTGTGTGTCTGTGTGTGTATAATGCAGATATGCCATGGTTAAAGCATGGTTTCTCTTTGTTTTTTTTTCTCTTTCATAGTGTTTGCAGTAGTTCAGAGATACAAAATTGATAAGACTTTAGAAAGGGAATGACTGTCTCTGTGTGTGTGTGTGTGTAAGAGGGAGATTAACGACTTTAATTTACATTCTAGAAACCATTTGCTAATGGATATATTAGAAAAAAAAACTCTTCAGGATGTTGGGATTTTTTTAAAATGTATTGTTGTACATTCAGCCAGTTTTAAAGAATCTCCAGCAGTCGAATCCTGCCAATTCCTGTGAATACTCCAGTCTGGAAGATTAGAGATTCTGTGGGATATATTGATTATTCAGCTACAATAGGAGCTGTGTTTGGGATTTGGGAGAGTTAAGGACACGTTACCTGCAGCCTGCTCCTAGGGAAGGAGTGTTTCATGCAGATCACAAGAATCTTTCATGATTTATGGT
>NW_010143104.1:73491-76298 GCF_000699245.1 Pterocles gutturalis
TTCAGCAGGGAAGCACTTCTAGATCCATTATTAGAAAGAGTTTAAAGCAGCCTGGGGCTGTTTAGAGAGGCAATAGTGCTTCCTTTATTAAAAAAAAAGAGAGAGAAAGTAAATTATGGAATATACAAGAAAGTCCTAGAGCTACAGGAGATGCTGAGAGGGAGTGGAGAAGAAAAATCTGTGTCAGTCTTGATGAGGTCAAGTGTGTTTCTTCAACATTTGCCATAATTATCTGGCAAATACCTGGCAATAATGGTGTCATTGAACAGAGCTGTGGGAACGTAGAGAAAACACTTCATTTCTTCCCTCCTCCCCCACAGACATTGTAAATGAGTTCATGCTGGATTTAATCTTCCAGGCCTGGTCTGCTGGTGTCACCACACAAATGCAAACTTGATGGCAATGAATAATCTCCACATATCTGGCATTGTGATTAAATGAAGCGTGAGGGTAGGCTTCTGCTCTTGCATACAGCATAAGTAAATGAGGCCATTCTGCAGAGAAGTCTTCTGCACGCGTCCCTCATAAGGACTTTGATACCCTGCATTGTCACAATGGCAGCTTTCAACAAGGGTAAAACAGCTTTCAACAGGAAAACATATGTCTCGTGAAGAATAGTAATACTGTGCTTTGTCTGTCTCTTGCTTCAGGTGCAAGACGAAACTTAAGAAATGATTTGCTGGTGGCAGCAGATTCAATCACCAACACGATGTCTTCTTTGGTAAAAGAACTAAATTCTGGTGAGTGAGGCTAACGACAGTGGATTGTCACCACACTGACATTCTACATATATTTGAAAAAAATGGGAGGTAGGAAAATATAAACCAACAAAAGAAGCAGTGTAATATACCTTCAAAGGTTTTTATGCTTTTAGAAAAAAAAAATCCCTAAATAACAGCTTCAGGAATACAGCAGTTCTAAAAGCCATGGTCGTAGAGGTGGAGCTGGATATGGTGAAAATTTTGAGAAGATTTTTGTGATGCCACATAGAGTGGGATTTGGCTCTTTAGAAATTTCACTCAGTATAAAATACATAGGACCTGTTGTAAAATGCAGTCTGTAGTATTCTCATAAAAATGTCCTACCTAATAATCTAGATGAGCAAAAGCTTCACTATTCTGTCCCACCACAAGAAGAAAACTATTAGGTATATGTGGAATGATATACTGTTACTTGCTATGAAGAGGTGGTGTTCTGGGTTGGAAGGCAGAGAAAGGCTTAGAGGAACAGGCAAGTACACTTATGCTTGTGAAAGTTAAATGGAACCGCATGTCACCTTTTGCTTCACAGAAGTGGGCAGCGAGACAGAAAGCAATGTGGATTCTGAATTTGGAAGGACTCATTTTGATGACCTTGTTCCATCCCCAACGTCTGAGAAGGCTTTCCTCGCACAGATCCATGCCCGCAAGCCAGGGTACATCCACAGCGCTGCTGCCACCGGCTCCATCCGCAGTGATATGTGGGTACCTGCTCAGTTCGCCTTCTGAATCTCGTTATTCTTCTGTTGAAAAGAAGATGCAGCATGTAATAGTGTCTCTCCCTCTCAACTATTTGATTACCCAAAAAAATAAAAAGCCTAAATCCAAATGAGGACAGCTTTACGGTTAGATAATAGCGAGCTCTGTAAACTCTAGAGGCCAGAACTTGGGATGTCCTCAGGAGAGAGCTGTCTCACATCCAGTCTGGTACACTCAGGCAGCGTGGAGGCTGTGGGACAGCTGTGCTCCCTAATGCGCCCTGCAGCCCTATTCCCTGCTTATCCAGACTGAGGGGCCTGTTGAAGCCCATTGAGAAAAGAGAAGTTTTTAAATGGAAAAGACAGAATGCTTTTTATTGACCAACTCAGTTGATCAACAAACCGATTTATTTTTAGAACCTGAATTTTCCTATCAAAGACAATAGGCATCTTTCCAATTATTTTTAGTTCAACCTCTTTGTATCAAGTTATTGAGAATTTTTGTTACTCGTTTCGCTAGGGCTGTACCCCCAAAATGGCTTCAGCAGAATATGCCCTTTGGTCTACTTCATCAATACCAGACCACTGGAGAGGGGAAATAGCAGAAGTGTTTTCCACTGCCAGGAAAATGCTAACCAATGGAACATGTGGTTGGGCTAAAAGTATCCTGCTCTCCTCATAGCTTACAATAAAAGAGAAGTTTTATTGACTCTGAATGCCATTGATCTCAGGAGGCTATTTATTAATGATTGTCTGTAGGGTTACAGAAGATGGAGACCCCTATGTCAGAGCAGATGATGAAAATTATGAGAATGACTCTGTCCGCCAGCTGGAGAACGAGCTGAAAATGGAGGAGTATCTGAAGCAGAAGCTGCAGGATGAGGCCTACCAGGTGGGAGAAGGACACCAGTTGCCCATAAGTGGAAACAATAATGCGCCATACCTGCCCACTGCCCCTCCTAACGTGTCCTGGGCCCTGGGGTGTGATCTCTTCTCAGTTACTAGAGCAGCCACGTTCCAAAACCTGCTGTTGTTCTCTTCCGCAGACACACATGCATCTAGCCTTTATGCACATCCAGGAAGACCACACTGCCTGAGGCACACAACAGTGGTCCTTAAGCTTACCAGGGCATCAGGTGGGACACAATTGCCTCTGAGCTTGTTTTCTGCCAATGCCTACCAAGTCACTTAGACCTCATTCTTCTGTACCATGGAGGCTGGTTGGTGGTGTCAAGCTGTGTTCTTGCTATAGTTAGATTTTTTTTTTTTCTCCATTAGTGAAAAGCATTCATCATGGTTTCTCCAGTGTGAACTTGTGATGAGTTAGCCCTTGGCTGAGGGCCAAACCACA
>NW_010143105.1:0-2456 GCF_000699245.1 Pterocles gutturalis
AATTCCCTCCCAGAGCAGGACCATCCCCACCTATGGCTGTGGAAGAAGATTTCAGACAGCTGCTACATTGTATTGCGTGTAAAGAAACCACAGCCATCACAGACAGACAGCAGATTAATCAGTGGTGAATTCCACTGGTAGGAGAAATGCAAACACCCAGCTAATGAAGACTTCAGGCCAAGGGAAAATGAAGTTTTGATTGTATTACCAAGCTTTACTTTCTTTCGCTTCTCATCAAGCTTTTGTGTCCTTTCTGCAGCTTGCTTCTTAGCCTTTCTCACTTTGTCATACGCCGCCTGTCAAAGAACCAACACAATAGTGTGAAACTGTATCAAGAAGAAGGGATAAAACGGAAAGCAGCGAATAAAGGCGAGATCACATACTGAGACACTGCAAGCAGAGGGGAAGCATATCAAGAAGAAGGGATAAAACGGAAAGCAGCGAATAAAGGCGAGATCACATACTGAGACACTGCAAGCAGAGGTGAAGCATTTTCTGCTTCTTGATGGCATTTCTCCTAAAAGTGTTGGAAGTTAACACAAATATCCCAAAAACATGAGAAGAGGCCCAAGGATCTCCAGATGGAGCCTGAAAGGGTGAGAAGTCCAGGAATAACTGCAAAGTGTACTGGAGAGAAAGCTTAACCCATCTTCAGAGATGAGAAAAATATTTTGGTTTCCTGAATATGCCAAAAGTAGCTTTAGGGACACGGGCAACAAATCAGGTTTGCTTTAGAGCAAAGTTTCATAATCAAAAAGGTCTATTTTATATGGAAGATTTATTCACAAGACAGATGTTTGACTTACTTTAACATGTCGGATCAAAGAGCATCAGAACTTTTCAGCAGCAATAACACATCAACGTTCAATTAGCACTGTAGAGACTTAAGAACTGGGGTAAACTGGCAATTTCACTGGCACCTGTTTAAACCAGGTGATAATTTGTTCAACCACCTGCACAGAACCTTTCTGTAGTAGGTAAAGCACAGACCGGCACAAACGCTCTAATATTACTTGTAGAACAGCTGTACAGGAAAGCACTGCTCTTGTTTTATCAACTAGAAAAGCTGGTATTTTTCCTTCTTGCATGGGAATAGTTTGCTAAACACGTCTTCCTTTTTAAAATGGAGAAGCCAAAAAGTTCTTGGATACCAAAAGCTTAATTGCCCCTTGGAGGGGAGATTACAAGCTTTGCCGGTGTTTGAAAAGAGGAGAGTTATTTCATGTTTTAAAATCTGAAATGTAAATATGCCTTCTCTCCTGAGTTTATCTGGATAGTTACTTGCTCATTTTAATTTTGTTTTTATTCAACAGATATTCCAGATTACTTTCAGGCCATGAGCAGCAGGCACTCAACCACTTCCTCACAGCAAGGAGAGTGTCCAAGCTGCAGCCGCCAAAGCTCTTGCAGCAAAAGGATAGAGATCGTGACTATGATTCAGCTTTTCTGTTTACAAGTCCCTTGTGCCCCATGGAAAGAAAGGATTTGAGCCTCAGCAATCACATCTAGGTACTCTTTATGTGTCAGACCCGGACTTCAAGGGAATTGCAAATGCACCGTTGTCATGGGAATTTAATGCAACCCTGAATCAGCAGTGGTTACCATCTATTTTTTTTAATGGGATATGCCCCAGTCTGGCACATTATTAAAGACAGTATCTCACCCTTGCAGCAAATGGACAGAGCTGCTCCCAGCATATCAAATCAGAAAAAGAACATTTGTCTTATCTGGCACCAGCTCTTTGATCGCACAGAGAACTACAGGAAACAACAGCTGAGACTTGCATGCATGAAACGGCAATCAGAGAATAAGAAGAGAACTTCCAGCACTTCTCCAGCGTGCTTGCAGAGCATAACACCACACTACCCCAGCATCCCCAGGGGATGGGCATCCTTACCCTTGCTGCTGCATCTGTCAGCACCGCTAAGGCCTGAGACAGTTGGTGGAAGACTTCCGCTGGGAATTAGAAGAAAAAAGGGTAAGATGCAGAAAACCATGCTAGTGTCCTGGAGATGAACCAGAACAGACAATCCCTTATGAAGAGACCTGCAGAACATCAGAAAGAAGAATAACCTTTCCAAAGCATTTGTAAGCCAACCTATAACCAGGATCACCTCAAAGGACATTTGTTACACAAATTTCAGTGTAATTTAAAAAAAACTGGGACCATTTCATTTTAACAGAGATCTTCAAAACATGAATTCAACAGAAGCCACCTACAGAACTATCTTACTCAACCTGCAGTCAGCCCGAAATACGCGGCTACAAACAAATTCTCCCTTTCGTATCAACAGCTTTTCAGACCAAGATTCAAATGTTGCATTTCACATCAATACTGCTGACCCTCTTCCTGGAAGCTTATAAGCTTGCTATTGAGGTTTCGACTGTGAGAGGTACGAGTTAAAATAGTGACCAGCCAGTAAACATGGGGGACAGCACGGCCAAAGGTCCAGGAT
>NW_010143106.1:0-14500 GCF_000699245.1 Pterocles gutturalis
CATTCTGTGATTCCATGATTCTATGAAAAGTAGATGATGCTTTGAATCTCTGCACTTTTACTGTCAGGTGATACACAAAAGGATGAAATCGAATATGGGGGGAGGAGGGCTGTTATGTCCTTGTCATCCTGTAAGTCATCTTCAGCTTTCATCGTAGTTTCAAAACAAACTGTGCAAAAACCATTTATTTCTTATATAACAGCTTACTAATGTTACTAGTTACTTTACTGATATATAAATAATTGCTGCAGGCAAAGCCCCAGCTCCACTGCACTTAAATTTAAAACTGGAATATCTTTTTACCTCTGTCAGATGCTAAACAACTGTTCAGCAGTCTGAAGTTAAAAGAATTCCTTTTTATTATATCTTCTGTTTATGATGTTTTCAAAAGTAAAAATACAGCCAAACCAATCAATCTCGAGTTGTAGAAAATTTAACTCTTTTTTCTGTAGAAGATTAACAGTGCTACCCAGTGGGTAACCGGTAATGTGCTATTGTCTGGCACTATCTCATCGAGTTTCAGAATGACCTTGCAAACTGGATTCCCTTCCAACTGCGAAGTGCTTTTCATCCCTGATGAAGGGTTTTGCTGTGATTTTGTTATTTGCCCCTAGCTTTGGTAGATAAGCTACTAATACACATTCTTGCATTTTTCTTGCAAATTCTCTGAATGGCTTGCATGGAAATTTCTTCCATCAGGGACCACTGTTTGTCAATACTTTCTTAGACACAGACTAGACAGGTTTAAACCTCCATGCCTTGACATTGCAGAGAAGTAGCTCTTGGACAATCATTCCTTGGCACATCCTTCCCAAGAAGCATTTTCTCACCAAGCAGGGTGAGTCCTGAACTTAGGAGCAGGTACAGTACAGACAGATGAAAGAAGATAGTGAAAGAAATGCATGGAGAGTTTAATTTGTTTTGCCTTTTTTTTTTTTTTTTAATCTGAAGCCTGCTACAGTTGTCATAATAAGACTTCAGTTTTAGCTAAAGATTTTCTGAGGGGAGAGCAGGAATCGGGGGAATAAGCCAAAAAATACAAATTTCTGGGTTTGTTTGAGTTCTTAAAAATCAGGAGTCCTGCTTTGCTCCAGCATGTGCAAAGGATGACAGTGGAATGGAGACAAGAAAAACGATGGGAGAACCTGCTCCAAGAAGTTGTGCATCCATCAAAGCCCCAGGAGCACATGCCCCAGACCAACCCTTCAGCTGCCTCTACCCCCTCCCCTCGGCCCCTGTCCCAGCCTGGTGACTTCAGGCAAATGAGAGTCACGGGTGCCAGCAGCAAGAGGAAGGGAGAGCAGCAGATTTCACGTAGCAGCACCGAGAAAGTTGCTCAGGTTGCCGACATATGTTGTGGAGACAGATTTCCGCAGCATTCAGACTGAAATGCATAATGTGAACAAGGTAATGAGCCAAACATCTTCAGTGTTTATTGAAAACATCCCCGATGTTTAAAATCCTGTGCTCTTCTGAAACCCAGAAATCCAGCCCTGCAGTTATTTCTCCCTTTCAGAGAGAATGAGACACATACATGCTCTGGGCACACGTGGGTCACTTGTTTTCCCCTCCCTCCTAGCAGGAGAGACAGTTTTTAGCCTGCTTTTCCTGGTTCACGTCCTGGGCTGAATCACTGCAGACAAAACAGCCCCGGCAGCCACGCGCCTCGGAGGCCAGTGCCGGAGGAGAAGAGGAGCTGTCTGTCCCTCTGGGCAGGGATCACCCCGCAGAGACAAGGCAGAGGGGAGGAGAGTGATTTATGTGGGTCCGTTTATGAGGGTGTCTGGCTTTCAGATATCGTGTGGGATTTTTTTGTTTGAAAAACAAACAAATACTGGTTATATTTCTCTTAATTGTCTGGAAAATCTCAGTCCTTCAGCCAGTCACCCTCCTCCTTGCTCATTCTTTTAACTCTCACTCATGCTAAGCTACTTTAGAGGTATTTTTGGAGATATTCAGGCTTGGAACGCCGTGTTCCTCCTAGCTGTTTTCAAACTTTCTTGCGTGACGTTCCTTTCCACAGAACCAGTCAGTCTTTAGGCCAGCCAGAAATAAGGATATTGCTGAGCACAAAAATAGCCTTGTGTATCCTACCCAATAACTACTTTAAAGGCTGTAACATATCTGCAGAGGGATTTTAGAATATTTTAAAATGCCAAAGGACATTTAAAAGCGGTGTCTGGTGACATTATGCATGATGAGTCTTCCCTGCAAAGGTGAGAAGTGAGAAGAAATAAAGGCTAGACAGGATTGTTTGTTCAAATGTACCCAGACTTGGCTCTGTATAAAGGGGCACTGTAACCTCTCAGCTCTTGTAAAACTGACCCTTCTGCCTGTGCGTACATATGTGCATATGCATAAGAGAAAAAGAGGGAGCAAGTGAAAATATTCTTATGGCCGTGCACAGAGCTGTTCCCGTCCATGAGGCACCAGTTTTCTGGAACTGGTATCTTGAACATTCAGAAGAAAGTCCTTTGCAAAAGAGGAGAGAACTGATAATGTTCCACAACTCCACAGATCCGTGCTCATTTCTTTCGTATTTTAATGCCAGATATTTAGCTTGTACATTGCTTTCTGCTAGGTATCATGCCAGCAATCCCTCAGCCTGCCTGGGACAGTTTCAGGGACGGCAGGCTGGATAAGAACTAGAACGGATTTCATCCTTGTGTGGATAAAATATGTGAGACGTTGAGGTAGTTTTTTTAGAGCATCGCTGAAGACGTGAGCTGGATTCCTGCCACGTGCACCAAGAGGACACATTGACCTCTTCAGAAGATCCCCTGCAGTTTGTGTTCTGGCAAGCACATTTCCTAGCTGTTGCCCCAGACTTTGCTACAAGTGATCTGCCTCACCACTGATGGAGGTATCACACAGAGGGAGAAAAGGCTGGGATGCCCTGGACTAAAACATGTCATGGCTTCCTCAAGTAAAAAAAATTATTATTGTTTTTCTTTTCGCTGCTGCCATGTACCATTACATCGGTCATACTGGTTAAGTGTCCATGATCATATTTTTAATTTCTGTGAAACAGATTTTTCATAGAAGGGTTTGGAGCATTTAGACTTTTAGGCACTCACTTGCACTTTCGCATAATGATATTTTGGTTCATATAAAACACATGGAATGTGTATACACACACATACAGAGCACACACAAATGTACAAAATTCCACGGTTAAATTATTCCATTGACAGCTGTTTGATTATACTGAGAGCAAAGATATGCATTAGACTCTGTTTGTTTTCTGTTCTCTTTGAAACTGAGTGCTAGAAGCAATCATCATATAGTTAAAATAAATTCAACCCATACTATTCCTAGGAGTCTTCTGTGCTTTAAAAACCCACACAGATTGCACATTAACAGTGAGGAGAGCACAGGTTTTGGGTTTAAACAAAGCATACCCCTTCTCATGGATATGCTGAACAGATAGCTATTTTCTCTTCCTTTCAGGTGCTCAGGTAGAATCATTAGTAATCTTGGCTTCAATAATTTTGAGGGGAAAATTAATTTCTCCTGATTGTTCCCTAATCCCACGATACTTTCATGGCATGCAGTTAAATGTGTAGTTTAGGGTGACAATGTATGTGCTGTACGTTTAATTTCTCTAACTAATCTTTTTCATGGAAGGTATTCCCTACTGTTTTTTTTTTGGGGGGGGGGAGGGAGAGGTTATAATCATAAAGAAAAAAAGCCTTGAGAAAAATATTCTATGAAAGGTGAATTATGTCGGGAGGTGAAAAGATTCATTAAAATGTTAGCACACTCTTCTCTGGCTTGTCCCAGAGCGAAGGTGGACCAAAGAGGACCTCCACTGAGCATTTGGGTTTGACATAACCCAGTGACAGCTGCCTACACCACTGTGCAGAGTGTTTAACATCCGACTTTAGAATAATTTATGTCATTTAACATGCTCATAGGTCCTTCTAAAGGTGCTTTTTCACTACTTCTGTAACAAATTGGTTCAAAGTAAGACACTCGTGACTATACCACACATTGAGAAAACACACATTGTTACACTGAGAGTTATTTTGTTTTCTACCATCAGCACCCAGATGGTTCGTATATTTTGGGATGCAGCAGGGCTGAGAGACAGCACTAACTTTGAATTTCTACCTATACCCTTATAGACAACAGCAAAAACTTAAAAAAAAACCCCACCAGCCCCCCAAAAAACCCCACTTAATGGCAACTGCATTTACTTTTGGTGAAGATCAAATAATTCAGTGGTCGTTCTTAAATTTTGGTTGTATTGGTTGTGCTATTATCACACGGTGATTCCATGACTCATATCTTATCTTTCTTCTTTTCCATAGCCTCGTCTCCAGAGAAGCTACTCTCCTGACTCAGACACTGCCCATGAATGGCAGCAGCCCCCTCAGAAACGCCTTTGTTATTCATCAGAAACCATTGGAATATATTCTAGTTTCTTTGATGGGGGCCTCATTCAGAAGCCATCAGGATCAATGGAAAAACTCCAGTTTATAAGTCCTTGATGCCAGTCCCCATCTGATTCCAAAGTTCTCCCAAGAAGGATCTGCTTATGGTAACACAGAGCACGCTACTTGATAATTCTTGTGAACGGGCACATTGTTTCATGTGAAAGAAAATCCATTTGCTTCCATTCCACTACAGAAAACGTGTCCTTTGGTTTTTGGCAGATGTTGACAACAGATCAGGAGCAGCCGATGTGAGAGCAACAACATGTCCCTGAGCAACAGCAAAGCAGCAGGTGCAGGAGGAGCATATGCCGGATTCTGTGCGGAGGGCTCTTTGGGACTGCACGCGAGGTGCACGCTCTAATTTTCTTCTGCCCCTGGGGAATATCAATAAGTCTGCATTAGGCCAAGCAAATAATTTACAAACTTAACTTTCAATTATGTAATAATTCATAAAGTAAACACGCGGAGACTGTAGTGCGACAGAATTTCTCAGGCAAAATAACCTGGGACTTTAAAAAGTATCATATTTTCTTTTTAAAAATTGAATGTCCAGAAAAAATAATGAAGGGAATTAGAAACCTTAATGCTGACCCTGTCCCAAAACCGTTCCCACACATCCAGCAACATGAAAAGTTTACACTCGTTTATTTTTTAATAAAATACACTAGTTTCAGAAAATACTGCATAAAGTTAATTTGAGATGTTTTGATAAGTCCACTTCTGACACATTCTTAAAAAAATTAAGAAAAAAAAAAAAGAAAAGCAGCAGTTCAGTGACTGAAAGCTTTTTTCTGCTGTTCAGCTCTGGTATGCTACACTGCTTTGAATGCACTAAATAAAAATATGTCCATTATAATCAAAATTGAGGAATTCTGGATAAAAGTTATCCAGTTTTCTCCAAAGTCACATTATGGTCTTCTGAGTGGAGCTGGACAAGAATTTAGTTTCTAAAATATATATGCATATGTACGCATTTTACCTTGAGATAAAGCCAAGATTTTCTAAAAACAAAGTGACACACACTTCACCTAAGAGTGCAGCCAGTGCACCAGTTAAAAACAAAAAGTGACACACCCTTCACCTAAGAGTGCAGCCAGTGCACCAGAGTATAAGCTTTCTTGAACAGCGCAGGATCTGTTTCTGAACCCCTGCTGTGCCATATTCTTTCATGCTAGTGACTTGAAACTCAGCTTGGGGAGTAAAGATCCTTTCTCTCATTCTTTCTGACTTAGGTGGAAACCTTCTTATTAAAACCTATAGAAAAATTGATTTTTGATATGTCTTCTCTTAAGAAAAATATCCTCAAAAGTCTCCAGTTCTTCTCTTGAACCATATGACTACATTTAATGAACCAGTTAGAAATCTAAATAAATGGGTTTTTTTTTTAAATCCTATTTTATGCTTGTTCAGGTAGTATTGAAATGCCACAGGACAATACCCAAAGAATGAACCAATTAGAAATCTAAATAAATGGTTTTTTTTTTTTAAATCCTATTTTATGCTTGTTCAGGTAGTATTGAAATGCCACAGGACAATACCCAAAGGGAGAAACAAAACATCTCCACTGGCCTAAGCTTTCATCACTTAGTGGTCTCTAAAGCACTAATAGCATGACAAGGATTTTGTTAATTACGTGTTTTGGAATGACTTGCATCGTCACTAATGAAATCTAATGCAGAAGATCTGAAGACTAGGAATTCACTTTGAGATGACCAGTAAAAAAATTCATTTCTAACTAATTCACAGCACTGTACCGACACATTTCCCAGATATAGCTGAATTTCTTTAAGGAACTTTTGAAACTCTTCTGCTTTATATTGGCAAAGAGGTATTCCTACTACAGCATTATCAGAAAGAACAGTAGGGGACATGATCAATAACAAGATGGAAAAACTAACGAAAGATAAAAATGTTGTAGCTCTGAAAGAACAGATTATGAATCCATGTCTTAAAAAAATGTTCTTCATTTTCCTGTATTTTTCACCATTTGAATCCAGAAGGCACACAGGTTGATGTGATTCTCTAGAAGGAGCTGTAATTCAGAAATTATTCACAATCATAATTTTTATGGGTGAGTTCACTGAGTTCTCCTAAATAAATGATGCTTTTAAAAAATAAATACGTATTTATATATCCAAATTAAAATGAAACATCCTTAAAATTCACTTTGTAACAGCTGGCAATGGGTCCACCGGAAGCGGATGCCAGCTGTGGATAGGCAGACACCACTGGTTTTCCAGCCACTCTCCTACCCCTCCAGCCCCCAATCTACTCCTGCATCAGAGACTCTGCACAAACAGGAATAGGAGCCAGTTCTGCTAATCCCAGTCACACACCATACCTCCAGGAAAACCCCCCCATAGAGAACCCACGAGACCATAATGGAGGCATTTGCAGAGACTGGAGCAGAGCAGTGAATCTGTCTTGAGATGCTGGGGTTTGTTCCTTAGGGAGAGGGGAGATGAGGATGAAAAGCTGGACGTGACTGAAATAAAAGAGAGTATTTCGAGGCTTTTGCATACATCAAATGAGGACAAGCAGCTTGACTGCTGTTCAAATTGCCAGTCCAGCTAATTTTCTTGAGAGACTTCTGCCTGCAGAGTCTCACCCCTGGACAATTTGAATCCTCTCGCAGCCTCAGGACAGAGCATTTTGTAGCTTCCTCTGGCTTGTGCTGTAGCTATTCTGCTCAGCTGGCCTTCTGGATACCTGAAATAATTTTGCAGATTCTGGGATACTAGGAGACATTTTTCCGCAACGTAGATGGGAGCTAGGCACCTTGCTGTCAGCTGTGTCTTTGGAAATGTCCCTGTAGATGTGCAAAATGATTCTTCTACTGCCCTGCCATCGTCCCCTGCCCTTCAGCTGCGGTCCTGCCAGAGCCTACAAACAGGATAAAGACATTGAAGAGAATCCAGAAGCATAACATTTTGTAAAGGTGGTTTAGAAATTCTTATTAATTTCTCTTTCTTTCCAGTTTCATTTTGATGTCTTTTTTTTTCTTTTTTTTTCTTTTTTTTTTTTTCCTCCTGTTGGTCTGATTACAATATGCGGTTGTTTTCTGTCAGCAGGAGACATATGCAAAAAAAGGTTTGGAAATTGATATTCTGAAGCACTGTAGTCTCTTGCAATCTGAGCAAGGGCTGGTTTCTAATCCTTTAAATATCAGGATTTCATTGAAGTTCTTTTTCCCTTTCTAATTCTCAATATGAATCACAACCGAATTGAGCATTGGGTGGTTTTAAACAGTAAAGCATTTACACAGATGAACTCTAGCTGTAGTGTAAATACTATTTAACAAGATTTTTTTTAAAGACACAGCCCTGGAAAAGTCATTATAGCTATTTGTTTGCCAGAAACTATAGGAATAAGAGAAAAATCCTTCGTGTGTCATTTATTATTGTCACTTTATAGGTCAGGGAATTATAAGCAGCTTTAAGTATTTTGCAACAGCAGCTTTTTACTGAAAGCTGTTCTTTTTAAAATGCAATGCCTGGCTTTTAGCTGCTGCAATTCTTCAATGCATACTTGCAGTCACTTCAGCTGAGTTGCCTATGTTTTTTTTTTACAATTATGGATGCCAAGAAGATTTTATAGCCACATGTTAACACTACCAGTTTTGCTTATTTTGTATATAAATCTTGTACCAGCATTGTGATTGTCAGTTAGAAAACGTCTTTTGCAAGTATGGCTGCTAGATGGTTTACTTAATCTAATAACTTCCAATCCATATAAAGTTAGTTAAGAGTTCCTGTCATAACCTTTCATGACAAACTTGCTTGAAACTCACATAAATCCCATAAATATATATTACTTCTCATCAACTTTAGCTCCTGCTACTGAGACATAATTCATGGTAAATTTAGTATAACCTATTGATAGGCTCCAGAGGAGTCCAAGGGGTTTTTCCATAGGATTCAATACCCTGAAACTCCCTAAAACACACGCAGAAGAATGCTTTGACTGTTTTAAAGCCAACATTGACCTCTAGCTTTTCCCTTTGTATGGGTATAACAAGGGACTCCAAAGACCAACTAACTCCTTGCAATGCAATGTGAGTTGCTTACTCTGCTTCTGAGACATTGCATCTACTGGGTGTTAACACACCTAACATGCAATTTTATATTCTTAGTTACCCAAAAACCTCGGTGAAAGACCAGACTTTAAATGTATATTAAAACTTCAGTGGAATTACTTAGGTGGTGAGGGACACTCTTACCGGATTTACAGGTTCATTCTTAGTCCTTACATTTTGAAAAGAAAATAAAACTTGTGCATTTACACAGAACATGAAAACAGAACCAAGGAAGCAAATACCCTGTGTTCAAAATATGGTAAAAAAACAACTATGCAGCTGTACTGGTGCAACTGAAAATAATATGTAAAAACATTTTTATCACAGTAGTACAATCTTTTTTGGCAAGGAAAAATTAATAATCCAATAAAATATATGAAATCACTATTCATTTGAGTTTTCCTCACCACTGTACACTTAGAAGATGGGAATTACCTGCACCAAGGAAGGACAAACCAGATAAAGAAGGAACTAAGCACAAAAACCTAAGAAAAACAGCTCCTGTGAAGTAATCATGATCATCAAAAAGGCTTTATCATACTTTTATAACATCTCACAGCTTACGCCAAAAATAAAATATGATATGTGAATAAACACCTGTAGTGGGAGTTCATACAATGAGGGAAATCAGAGAGTGCTTAGGAAAAGAGGAAGGCTAATGACAGTTAAAAAAAAAAAAAAACACAGAACCCTTCTGAATATATTCAGAGCATGATACCTTTGCAGATTTATGTAAGGTTAGCATGATAACCCAAGGTTAAAATCAGAACAAAGTCTGCTATGCTTGTGTCATACATGCTTCCCTTTGAGAATGTTAGATTACCTGGGGCAGTAGCCCAGTATGTGAGCCAGACTGACCAGGGAGATTAGATCATAATGAGAACACCCCCAGATATTAATGGTTGGCTCTAGCTCAGCAACAGATGATGTTTCTTCATGTATCAACAATGAACAGACTTCATTTCAAGCCTTTTTCCAAAGTAGGGATACTTTTGACTTAAGCATCAGCGTTCATACCAAAGAAGTCCTTATAGTGGACCTCATATTGTCATGAAGAATATAGGAAAAAGTCAGGATTTACAAGAACATCTTGTTCAGGGTCATCTTTCTAGCATAATTTCCTCCCTGCTTTTCCCTTTATGTATTTTTAGTCCTTCCCCCTTACTCTTTCTCACTCCTTCTCCAGTCGCTTTCCTCCAACTCAGAAGAAGGGTCAGCTCCTGAGCAGTCAGTAAGCTCACTCGCACGGATGATGACAAGCTCGGTGCATCATCCCTCTTGGTGATGCTATGTCAATGAACTGACAATGTAAAGTTGCCAAGAGAAATTGGTTGAAGAGTCAATTGTTTAGGACTGAACGTAAAACTGTAACGCAAGCCCAGCTCAGATGCATTGCTATCCAGCCAAATCAACCACCAACAATACTTCTTTTCCTAGAGACTGGCTTCCCTAGCAACAAGGTGTCCTTGGGCAAGGCTTCCTTTTGCTGCTCCTGCTCTGTCTGTCTATAACAGATCAGAGATGTAAGCCATGCCTCCCACCAACCAACCTTACACTGTGTGTGGAAGGGCTGCTCTGCAGCGGTGAACCACAACAAAGTAGGGCTTGGTACACGTATAGCAGACGCTCTCAGCCTTCAGCTCCACAAGTGCCCTGTGTGGTTCCTCGCTGTGATGTCCGCTCCTTCATGGAAGTCCAGTCTCTAAAATCAGTTATCTTGTCAGGATATGAAAGCACAAATGTCACTTTCTGACAGTGCATAGAACAGAAACCTATCTCAAGCCTTGTTCACACTGCAATTGTTTACTGCCCCTTTAGTCCACTTACAAGGTAAGGGTACAACTAGTAAAAATTTCACAGAGTACCCAGTTCACATTCCATTGGAAGCAAATTAGTTACATTGTTGACAAGTTTTGTGTCCACTCCTACAGATGTTTTTTTTAGGTGTAAGGCTGCCACCAGTTCTACATATGGAGGGACAAAAGCACTTGAACATCTGCAGTCATTTTGTGTGACAGCTACAGCACTCTCCCGTCAGTAGTTGCATCTTGGCTTAGTCCAGAGCAGCGTCTCTTGGTGCTGGCAATGCAGGAAGACATAAACTTTCTTCCTTTCCCATGTAGTACTCACGGTACTCCCAGGAGGTATTATAATTCATTTGCTTTTATGCTGTCAAGGAGAGACTTCCAGAAACTTACAATACCACTCCCTAAAAGAGCAGGAGTTGCTGTTATTCTTAATGCTGAGGATTATGTGGTGCTGACCCTACAAAGATGAGGGAAGAGGCTCCGAAGGAAGCCCTATGGATGGATGTCAGGACTGCATTCATACAGCACAGATGACCCCGGGGTTAAATGTAAGTTTTGCCTTGTAACTGATGGCAGAAGAGATTCCTTGTGGTCAATGGTGAAATGTTCACAGCACAAGGGGACTGCCAGCTGTAACAAGCCTTAACAGCAGTTAGGTCTCAGCCATAAAAGATGTAGAATACCAGACTCTATCAAGTGGAAAAAAAATTAAAAAAAAAAAATAAATTAGCAAGACCAGAAGAGCCTATGGCTCCAGGTAGTTGAACCTTCTTGCATACTTCACTTGCCAAGCTCTGTGACCTTAAGCAGGAACTTGAGTTGTTATGGGGCTAAACTGTGAACCATAAACACAAACCAGGAGATGCTAGAATCAGTCTGGGCTCACATCGTTCCCAGGGAACAGGCTGGGAAATATGCTCTGTGCTTGAAGAAGAGGGTAAAAGGGCCACAGCTTCCCTGACAACCCAGCCTTCCGTCCTAGTCTCAGTTCTAAAGGTCCGTATGCTTCTCACTGCTTCATCAAAACCCAGTTACTAGGACATAAACATGAGGAACATGGTTCTCTGCAGCACCTCGGAACATCTTCCAGGCTGTCTACTTGTGGTCTTCAATCCTTGCCAACAGGGGCTGCGGGAAGCTGTAAAAGTGATCTGCACAAAATACATTCGGTAAGGTGTTTTAAAGAGAGATAGGAGGGATAGTGGACCAAAAATGAAGATAAATAATTAAAAATACAATGGGAAAAATCTTATTTAGAAAGATTCTTCTGTTTATATATTTTTTTCTGGTGTTCAGGAATCTGCAGAAAGCAAGAGCTACATCAAGTCAGTTTTGATCATCCAGCATGCTTAATTTGATTACTGTCACATGTCTCTGACATTGTATGCAGCTGAATTATGAATCCCATTGGCTACGTGAACTTAATGAATGAAACCAAAAATAATCTGGTTATAGAATATCTGGTTTGTTGGCCTGGCAAGACTGAGGCACAGTTATATCACAAAAGGAGCAGCATACTGAGTACAGAAATCACTACACAATGCACACCGTTGACTGATGGGAATCAAGTGAGATCTGGGGAGAGAGCCATAACTGCACTTTCTGCTTTGGTGTTTCGTGTCCTCATGCTCCTTAATTCAGAAGTTTACTTCAGCCTCGGGTGTCTATGAAGAGCTAACAAATTGCAGCTCTCATTTAATGTTGAGAAAGAGACATATTGGGAAGGAAAAAAAAAATCCATCTTGAATAAGGTTTGGTCACAAAAACAAAGTCTTTTAATGGTTGTGACTTCAGCTGACTATGTGTAAGAACTGAATCTCAGAAGAGCGAAAGTACATCCAAAAAATGGCAAGAATATTTTCCAGAACCATTACTCCCATTTTGTTGCAAGAATGAGAATAAACCCTGATAACAAGCCTTTCCTCAGGTTCCCATCGGCTTACTGCTCAGATATTGATCCATGATGTACCAGAAGCATACTGGCTGGTGCTAAGTGAGGGATTCACCTGCCCAAGCATAAATTGACTCCAAGTCCATGCTAGAAGTACTTTGGGTCTCTTTAGAGTCCTTTAGTGCAATAAGCATCTCTGGATAGCAAATCAGATCAATTTATCCTAAAATAAGCACCTAATACATACTGGAATAAAGGTCCTTTGAAGGTGCCTGTTGATCACTATGAAGAGAGTGACTACCTTAGGCTGTAGTGTTAAACTTTGAGATACCTAAAATTAGGTGACATAAATCCCACCCTTAAATGCTTCCCTTTGTCATTGTATATTTAGAGTTATCAGTCTATTTAAAAAAAATTCACTTTTTGCAGTGCCAAAATACAGAGCTTTTAACTTCCAGTTACCAAACTGAATCCAGCCTATTTCTAGGCTCACATAGAAGTCGTTCTTCCAGGCACAAAGACTAACAAAGAGAAGACAGCACAAGTACTTTTTTTTGCTAGCCTTCAGAGTGATTCATAAAAGGAACATATTGAAAAAGCTGAGTGTTATTAGAAGTCTCTTAAAGGAAAAACAAATTCTATTTTACAACAGACATGCCACAGGAAGAGTAGTCCCCCTCAAGCACGAGAGCTGTCACCCATTTCTTATCTTCAATAGGTGGCTTAGGTACAGCAAGAAAATTAATAATATAGGTGTTGGCCACCCCGAATCAGTTTGCCTAAGTGCCTGGAAAAGTTACAAATTTAATTTACTTCTTTCAATTAGCCACTATAGGCTTAGCTGGTATATAGTGGGCTTTATTTCTGAAAGGATTGCACGTGACTTCTGCCTTTCTTTGCCAGAGTAAGATGCCCTAGACTTTAAAAACATCATCAGTCCCAATGTTTTGTATATATTGACAAGAATATTGACCGTTTTCATTGTCTATATTTACAATGCTTTTTTTTTCTAATTTTATCTTTGATCGAAAGTTCCTTTTCTAGAGTGTTTTTATTATTTTGCCCAGATGATAAATTCAGGTGACAAATAATTATTTCTACTTATTTCTTAATATCTAGAAAAGAGAAATTCTTAAGTATCAAAATTCCCAGCAATGTTAGGATTAAAAGCATCTTTAATAATATACTATGTAGCATATAAGAAATATTCAGGTAAGTCTGTTAATAGCTCATGAACCTGCTAGATTAATGTAAGAAAATATGAAATTACACCTTTTAGATATCTAAGCATTGCCAAGTAAAACACTAAAATTAAAAGTCTTGTACGGAGTCAAGAAAACAGAAGGGGGTTGAGTGAGTGGCTTATGGCCTCTGATCCTAATTTCTTAGAATTTTAAAAGGTTCGATTCCCTGAAGCAAAAAGAAATATAAGCATAATAAAGTGGAAGGGAACATTTATGTATATAAACTATAAAATAGTAATGGGGAATATGGAAGTGTCAGAAATACTTGACAAGATAATTAACTCTTCTGTAATTCTTCATTCGTATTTGAAGAGTTTTTTCATTATAAAAGAACCTCAGCTGAGTAGGAAGACAATAACTTCAGTGATAAAATAAATCATGAAATTGAGAATAACTTATACAAACAGGGAGATAAGGAATTTAAAGTTGGTAAAAAACCTGAAGATATTGATGAAAAATTCTGTAGTTATGAAGGTTAATACAAGATGAGGATACTCTTTAGATTCAGCAGAAGGAATCATGAGTTTATAAAGAGATGGAAACAGGGACTATCATGTAAACACATGCTTGTCTTTTGATAGGAATCAAAAACTGAAGAACTTGTGTTGATAATAAACATCTTACTTATATATTCTATTTTTCTAAAATAAGACAATAAAAAATCTGCAACCATAAAACTGTGATCTCATTTGGCATCCTCACCGCATTTACTATTTATTCAGAGGAAAAAAACCTGCAAATGAGAACAGTTACTGGAGTTAAGTTGATCAGTTATGTTTGTTCTGTCATTTTCAGATTTTAAATATTGTTAAATACAAACATTCAAAATCATGAGAAATTTATGCAGTTTAAAAACTTAAGGAATAAAATCAGGGGGAAATTCATCATATTTATAAAATGCATTCTGCTATCTTTTACCTCTCTTCTAGTTTCAGTGTGTAAGACTTACTTTTTTTTTTTTTCACTTTTTTTCATCCATAAACAGAAACTTTTTCTTTCCTTGCCTTTCCTTGTCTTCCCTTTCCCTGCTTTGCCTTATCTTC
>NW_010143106.1:14531-35114 GCF_000699245.1 Pterocles gutturalis
CTTTCCCTCTCCTTCTCCTGCATCTCCCCAGTGCAGGTGAGTTTCCCGAGTTCTGAAGTGCTGCAGTAGCTGAGCTGTTCAGAAATCTCACAAGATACCATGGAAGCTGGTGAGTCTGCTCCATTCCTACACAAGTGATTTTGGTGAGTTAAATCACCTGAAAACAACCCAAAATGTAGCACCGTGAGTGGTGTTTCTTACTCAGCCAAATGACGACAGAAGTTTTGTTTTGGTTTTCCTAATGAGCCAAGGACACATCATATCTTCTATATTCAGCTCCAATGAACTGATCTCATGAGCACTTCAACAAGCCAGCTTCAACACTTAGGAGATTTTGACCTTATATGTTAAGACTAAAATGTGATTTGGGCAGCATGAATTTGCAAGCACCTGATTTAAAGGATGAAAGGATTTCTTTTTTTCCCAGCACTGGCTGAGCTGTTCTTCTCTGAGAACAAAGCCAGGTCAAAACCTCCCAGGCTGGACAGGAGGAAAAAAAAAAAAAAAGAAAAGAAAAAAAGAGAGAGAGAAAGAAAAAAAAAGCCACTTAAAATCCCTCTAGTCACTTTGGAAATTTTAGGCTATTGCCTGGGAATTACAATTTCTGAAACACAAATGCAGCACTGCCCATCCAGCCCGTCAGCTGCTGCAGACTTTCCAGAAGCACCACTCTCTAAAGTTGTCAACAGTGGATTTCACAAAGATATACAGTCAGCAAGGAAGCAGGTAACACAGAGATGGCCTTTATTCAGTGCAAGAGACATGCAGAACCCTGCTCCGAAGCTGTTCATCAGCAAACCAAATAGTTCGCAATGAAACCATGGAAGAACAGGGTGTCACAAATTTCCAGACCAAGCCTGCAAAAGCCATTGTGAGACTGCAGCATGGAAAGTACGGCCTTTGGAGACTTCTGCTCATGCAAACAACCACCGGACTACACGAACCTTAGAAGTAAATTATTGGAGTTGGAAGAATAAAAAAGACACTCCAATTTCAGGGTTTCCCTACCATAACACTGGGATTAGAGGTCCAGGCTTTAACATCATCACCATATGTCAGGCTGTCTCGCATTTTGCTTGTTAAAATCTAACCTATTATTTTTATATTTGTCGAATAAACAGTAGCCAGGAAATTCTTTTAAACTTCTATTACTCACACAGTATTTTCTTCTCCTCAGATATTTAAGAGTCTTGTTCTTAAAGAAGCAGAGAATGGTTCCTCTGTTCATGTTTTTTTTTTTTTTTTCTGTTCTGAGTAGTACAAGCTTTATTCATTCCTCTTTCGGACATCTGGGACAGAGGAGTTGAATTCTGCATTTGGCCTGGAAGAGTTCAGGCTCCTGATTCACTGGATATGGTCAGGCTAGGGAGACTAGTAGGTCTCCAGCCCCAAATACTCAGTTTTAAAAATAAAACAAATGAAAAGGTTCATATTTTTACAAAACCTATTTATAGCAGAATGGTTTTTATTGGATTTAAAGACTTATCTAATTTTTGGAAAGTAGGCAAAAATCTTAACCAGAAGCCTCCTTTAACATTACATACATACATATTCAGGCACAATCAAAGACTCTATCCTCCCCGTCTTCCTGCCAATCATGTGCTATGATAACCTAATTTTTCATTATTTTTGCTCAATAAGTAAATTGAATCGTACAGATTTTCAGCCTTGTCCCAATCCTAACGTATTAAGTAAGCTTTTTCCCCATGGTGCAATAAATGCCTGCCTTTGGCTGACAGCTAGGATTTCTGAAGTCAGTTAAGCAACTGCTATTCCTCAGAATACATTTTTTTACTACAAGGACAGATGTTAACTGGCACACAATATAGAGAGACTAGTCAAGTACTTGTAGAAATCAGGCAGGTTTCTCTTACCACATAGAATACTTTCTGTCTACATTTAAAGGAAAATGGTTCCCAGGGTCATATTGGCCAAACATTGCAGGAATCAACACGGAGGGGATTCAGGGCCTTGTGTTTCCTCAAATATGTTTTTTTTTTTTTTAAAAAAATATTGCAGATTCTGTTTCTCTGAATTTTTGAGTGTTGATATAAGCAGTGGATAGGTATTAACTATTCTGTTTTTCCCATAGAGGATCTTTACACAATGACAGTATTTTTTACCCCAACCCACTCCCCAAACAACCTAGGTAGCTGGTATCAAAAATACCCAAAGTTGGCAAAATCATGTCTGTAATTTGCCTCCAATGTCAGCTTCTCATGTCTCTAGCACTGCCTTCATCAGTGCAAGTCAAAAAGGATACATGTGCATCTACGAAAAACACAGATTTGTCTTTAGAAGTAATCAATCATGTTGAGATTAACAAGCTCATGAGTGCTGCAGCCATAGCACAACCCATAACCCATAGTCTCTGGTAATTTCCATTGAGAGGAAACAAAGCACAGGTGCTTTTCTGCTTTCAATCTCCACCCCATACTACAAGTAGCTCCCCTCCCTTCTCCTCTGTGCTGGTTGGGGTTAATTTGTGCTTGGCTCTGTCACTATCCTCAATATCCCAAAAAAAGATGGGAAGGAGTTTGCTGGTGACTGTCAGAAAAGAGTCACCAACATCTACTTCTATTTTCTTCTGTGGCTGCAAATGGATCACTAGAGGAGCTGGCCCTACCATCTATGGTCTTCTTCCCTGGAGCTTTCCTCATTGCATGTTCTTCGTATGCAACTTTTTCCTACTTGTTCTGGCACTAGAAAGAAAGGACTTAGTGCAATGTAAGAGGGAATGTCATTTCCAGGGCTGACACATGTTAAAAAAAAAGAGGGGGGGACGTGGGGTGTGTGCTGAAGGGTGAGAGATTAGGAGGTGAATGGAAACCCACAGAGGTAAAGCTGAAATGTGGTTAGTGAAGAAGTAGGTAGTAACTAGAGTATCAACAGAAAGTTAGGCAGCTCTGAAGGACGAGGTAGAAGGAGGTACGTGTGTGAGAAAGATGGTTACAGCTGGTAGGGACAGGGTCAAGGAGGCAGCTGGGCTCCTAGTGTTTTCTGCAGAACTGGTTGTGGAGATAGACGGGGGAATCTCCAGAAAATTGGCCCTGAGTAGCTGGGTTTACCATTACACCTGGGCTTAACTCAGAAGTTGACCCTGCTTTGAACGGAGTTTAGATCAGATGATCTCCAGACGTTCCTTCTAGCCTAACTTACTAAGTGTTATTGTGATTTTTAATAGCCACTGCCACCCTCTCATGAGAGCTTTAGGAAGCCTCCAAACAGAAAAACTTGAGGTTTGTGTCCGTTGTGGTGTTCAACCTCTTGGGTGCATGGGCGCACTGGGTGCAGTCTTTGACCTATCTGAACCATGAATAGCAGGAAATCTTCTAAGGTTCAGATGTTCTCCCTGGACGTGTCCCAGCCTTTCACAATAATTCACTGCTTTTGTGGCTATAGCTCGTGTGGTAGAGAAAACTTGGAAAACAGCAGCTACGTTTGTGAAGTATGTAGATAATTGTTGTAGTTACTTATTCTTTAGTGTGGAAATGTTGATTCTTTATCCTCTGGTGGGATTTATTTATCTAATTATCTTAATGACACAGAACAAGGAATATAAAACTTGATTTTTTTTTTAATGGATTCAAATAAGGAAAAATCTAAGCAGCTTTTTCTGGGTCTCTTCTCCAAGCAACAAAAAGGTCAGCTGGATGGTAACAGTGAGAAATTGGTGCAGCTGCTTCAGATTTTTACTATGCCATTCTGCATGCAAGTGATTTTCTGACGTGGAAACTGTCAAATTTAATCAGATTTCAATATCTTTTTGAAAATTTGATGAAGAGCAGGCATGGCTTGGACCTTAAAAAGGCAATAGCATTGGGAGGGGGAAAAACCAAGCAAATAGGAAACACATTTGTTGTTCTGCTGGTCTGTCCCAACACTTCAGCATTGTCCTAATAATGAGAGCTCAGATGTAATTAAGGATATTAAAGATTTTTGGGGACCAACCTGCTCTATGTTACAGTGCCTAATCTTTGTAGCTTGCTGCCTAGAGAGTTTTCATCCCCAAATCATGCATCTCCACTCTTCATAGAGTATCCAGAAATCAGTAAGATGAAAAGGAGCCTCTTTAGCAATCCCAGAGGAGAGAAGTAGATCTATATCACCTGAGAGCATTTGGCTGAGAGCTTGAGATAAACATTGTTTCTTTCTCCCCTACCGGTATCTCAGTCAGACATATCACCCTACTGTAGCTCAGTAACTAGTTTGACTTTGGTGTCAAATTTGACAAATCAGGTCAGACTTGTCGACAGCCCTTTTCCTGTGTTGGAAAGAAGGTGCTTGAAATGAGAGAAAAAATATAGTAAGCAATATAAAATGTATTGCTTGCTAATGACTAGAGGATGTATGCGATCGTGACACATTGCAAGTAGATGCTACAAATAGTATTGCTTTCCTCTATGGGAGGAAATTAAGTTCCTGAAAGAGTTAATGTAAATTCCCATAGACGATGTATGCAATTGTGACACATTGCAAGTAGATGCTACAATAGTATTGCTTTCCTCTATGGGAGGAAATTAAGTTCCTGAAAGAGTTAATGTAAATTCCCATAGACTAAGACTTCTCCCGTAATCAGTGCATTCATAGGATGGCATGTTTGTGTATGTTGTCCTTTGCCGTGATCTGTGCATTTGTAATGTTTTCTGTGTAGTGTCAATATTTCCATGTTCAAATGTGACCTGAGGTTGGTAGGAGAACTGAACTGGCATTACTCCAAGTCTCTTCTCCTCTCCTCAGTAGCTTTTGGAGGTAGCGACTTTTGAAGACTTTAACCTCACTTGCCCAGGTTTTGTGTTACAATTGTTTTGAAGGCTGAGGACCATAAATCTTAACCATGAGCACTATATTTTTGGAATTAATTTCCTGTATCAGGTGACCAAAGACTACTGAAAATCTTTGTATGAATTTCTTCTCTGGCAGCTCTAAATATGACTGGTTTTAATTATTGTACATACCTGACTCTCTTGACAGGGGTTCCTGTGCTCAGGATACCTGGTTTGACCTTCCCTTTCCATTAATGTTAGTGACTTTCCTTCTAACATTGGGCAGGTCCTTCTCTATGTCTGTATTCTTTTTTGGTTGTTTCTGTCTGATGACACCTTCCCAGGGCTATTGGGTATGACTGCATAGTTCAAAAGTGTTGCAGAATACAAGTGTGAAAGGCACTGTAGGTACAAGGATTATTTTTTTTTCTTGGACTATTTTGTTTGGGAAGGGTCCTACATTTCTCAAGTCTCAGAAAAAGAACTAGTCTCCAAGCTTCTTTTCTATTCTGAAAAACTCTATTTTCAAAAACACTGTAGGTGTTTCAAGCTTCCTTCCACTAAATAATTAATGTCTTTCCATGAACTATATTTCCTCCAAGATAAATACATCAAAATGTTTTCAGTGAGACTTAGCTCTCTCACTTCTCACTACGTCCCTACAGTGCTATAAAACTTCTCTTGCCACCCATCCTTTTCCAGTGAAATACACCTAGGATGGCTTGCTTCTGAGCCACCACTCTGGCCAGCACTCCAGTTTTTGTTGGAAGTTTTTCTCTCCTTTCTCTTTTCTTCAGCATCTTAATAAAATTAGTGGGTAAAAGTGATGTGGGATATAGATATAGCTTCATTTTTTTTTTTTTAAGCTTTACAGTAGATCTCTCAAATCCATTATGGGAAACAAAATTTTTTAAAAAATAAGATAAGAACATTTTGAGCAATTACTTGATTTGCAGAGAATGTCATTCTCTTCTCACATTGCTTTATTTGGGTGTAAATTTCACTGAAACACAAAGCATTGCACCACGAATTCACGTTGCCCTATTCATTCTCAAAAGTAACACTTCCACACATTGCTTCTAGGGATAGATGTACAGTGCATCCTAGAAAAAGTTCATTTCCTCGCAGCAGAATAGTGAGAGACAACCACAGTAACTAGCTGTGTCTGTAGGCTCAAGTTTAGTCAACTGCATCTGACCTAGTCACTCTTATTTCTCCTTTAGATTAAAAAAAAGGTCTTGTAGGATTTGTCAGGTTTAATTCATGTCGTTTTACAGCAGATATCCAAACCAGATCAACAATACCTGAAAGGCATCTATTTGTCTCCACAGGACAGAGGGAGCTTCTGGCTGACCATCCCAATGTAGGTGGCTGCAGTGTGGAGTTATGCAAGATGTATTTCATCCCAAGTGTCCAAACACTTGGAGTGAAATAAGGAATTGCACGTTACCTTTAATTGCCACCAGCAGTTCAGAGCTTCCAAGGCGCGGAGGAGATGTGTACAATTACAGACAGTGACTGTGACTGTCTCTCACTCCCCACCTGGAGGAACTGGTGTGGTTCTCAGGGGATTGCATGAAGATAGCTGGGAATCCTCTCTCCAAGAGCTGGAGAAACAGAGGTCTAAAGCAGTGAAGGGACAATAGTGGAGAAGATGTGTGCAGAACAACAAGAATAATAGTAAATACCAGAGGCAAAAATCACTTTTTCAAAATTCTCTAATTTGCCTCTCTCAGCAGTAACTTATGCCTATTAGGCTTTTATGGATCTTTGAGACTTACTGTGCCATAAATGCCTAAATCTCTCGAGTATACTTTAGAATGTGACTGGTACACTCTATCGGCATATGTAAGATGATCACACAGCAGAAAAGAGGGAGGTCATACAAAGAAAGATCAGGACATCACTCAAAACCTGTGAGTTTTATTATATATTGGTTTATATTGAGTTAAATTACACAAGTTATACAAAACATGCATATGTGATTTTATGTGTAACACCTCCCTCTGTGAGACCGCACACCAGCATATGCAATCTGCCGCTTACCCATTGCTGACAAAAGCAGCAGTGGGTAAATCCATACATTTACTCCATAGGAATGGAGTGGCATCAGTCACAAACATACAATAAAAATCTGTGTTTTGAAAATGTCTCTAGTCTTTCATCATTTCTACTGCCAGCAGGATGCAACATAAAACCTCCTGAAAAAGAGTTTAGTTATAAAAATGCACAGAATATTATACTAACAACTCAGAATGAATAGGCTCTTGCCATGAAATTAATGCTGGTGCTGAAAGAACATGTTCTTTTACAATGGGTTGGTGATGATTCATTATTTTACAAGAGCAACTGGAGTAGGGATTACAATAATGAAATCAATGACAAAAGCTGTTCAGTTTGCGTATTTGTTTTGGCTTTTTTTAATCAACAGTGGGATAACATAGCCCTGGGGTTAAGTCTGGTGCCAGAAGAGCTCTTGAAGTCTCCAGTTGATCATATTATGTGAGATGACAACAAAGACTGTGAGTGATGTTTTCAAGAAACAAGTATGGATACATTTTTTAAAAAGTAGATATTTGGTTGACTTTGCCAGAAGGTCAGAGAAATATGAAAATTACCAGCTCTTCCTCAGGATTCTGGCAGACAGATCATGTACAGATCACATAGACATCTTAAAGGAGCTACCCAAAAGCAGCTGCTGTTATTCCTATGCATGCTGTACATTAGAAATATTAGTTTGGGCAATGCAAGAGAAGGCAAACGATGTGTGCATGACACCACAGTACACCACGGAAACTTTGCTGCTGGGTGTAGTGAGCTGAACAGTTTTAACTTCCTGAGCTTTCAAGTCATCAAAATGATTTTAAAATGCTTTCTGGGTTTCAAGTTAAGCAACGTGCTCAGATGTGGCTCAGAATTCTTCCAAATAACATTTTCCTCTTCCTTTTATTTATCTATGCAATTAATAAACATATTCTGATATATTACAATATACAAACAAAACTACTGATTTAATGGACCTTTGTTGTAGTGATAGTGGGGCTGCTAAACCACTAGAAATGTGAGCAAAAGGCATATGTGGATAAAGTCAATGCTGTTTTGCTTAGAAAATAAGGTAAGAATGACTGTACATCAGTCAGCAATCTGGTTCAGGACCTTTAAGAGCCAAAACTTTATCTGGACCATCAGGGATATCTTTCAAGATTATATCTCTTCTTTTTTTGAATAAAAGGGTAATTTTGACATGCACAGATCCTTTTGGAAATAAGCTTTACATTTTTTTTTTCATTCTCTTAGGGTGCACATCCCAAGGATTTGATGCATTTATAGGGTGCATAAACGTGTGTAGTAATTTCGACCCTGGCTAGCAAAACACCACAATAACCACTTGCTCACCTTCGCCCCTCCTGGGGATGGGAGACAAAATTAAAGGGGTAAAGGGAAAAGAGATTTGTGGGTTGAGATAAGAACAATTTAACAACTAAACTACAATCATATTGAAAATAATAAGGATTATAATAATAGTAGTATATATACAAATATACAAATGAGTGATACAGAGCGATACTGCTCACCACCCCATGAACAAGATGCAGCCTGTTCCCAGCTAATGACCCTGGAGTGAGAAGAGTCCTGGTTACTCTAAGAGGCCCTTAGTCAGAGTCCAGTAATAAATTCATATCCAGATGATTTACCTACTTTGTAGACCATGACTGAAGAATGGCCATATAAATGCTAACCTTCAGCCTCAGTGGGTTCAGCTCTTCCAATCAGCTGGAAGACGCTACCAAAAACTTTTTTCACACTAAATATTTGATGGCAATTAAAGGCTGACTTATTTTTTCCTGATGAAGGAACACGGATGAGAGAAGATCACTAAATGTACAGAAGGGACAAAAGCTGTGACAGCCTTGTTGCACAGTGCTTAGCTGTGGTTCTTGGTTCCTAACACAGATGGGCAGAAGGCTCAGGCTGAAAATTGGTGCTTTTCTGAATGACCACATGTAGTAGCTCTAACTACACTACAAAATTAAAGAACACCAGGGTTTGTTCCCCATCACTGGATCTGGACTCTATGTACTTATTCAGTTGTCCTTGTATGGTTTTGTCTTAGGCCAATTAGCAACCTCACAAGTAATTTCTGGGCATACTTTGTCATCTAGCAAGCACCAGAAACCACTCCTAATAAAAAAGAGTGATCAGGCTGCCCAGGGAAGTGGTGGAGTCACCATCCCTGGAGGGGTTCAAGAAACGTGTCGATGTGGTGCTTGGGGACATGGGTTAGTGAGTTAGGTGGTGTGGGTTGACAGTTGGACTTGATGATCCTTGAGGTCTTTTCCAACCTTAATGATTCTATGATTCTATGATTCAGCAGAGATGTATCCATTGTATTTGGTAGGGTAGGACTAATACGCTACACTCAAGGTCATTCTGTACCTCAGTATCAGAGAGGAATGAAAAGTGAATTCAATTTTCTAATACAGATGGAACTTTCCCATGGCAGCTTGCTCCCCCTCAGACTATTAATACCTTTAGAAAAAAGTTCTGGAGGAGTCAGGTATTTTTGGTGAGTCCTGGAGAGGATTCAGCTCACTCTGAAGCTGGCACCTGGTGACTGGTTGACTAGCTAGTTAGCACCTAGCTGTAATAACTAGATCTTCACTGACTACAATGGGAACATAAAGATCTGTCTTCCTGTCTACTACAACTTGGTGACACTTTTATTTTTGTTTTCCTCTGACCTTTGTTATCTTTGCCTTCAGTGCTGCCTGTTGCTATTACGTTGAGAGAGTCCAAATTTTTGTGTGTTTCCACAAGACACACTTGCCATCTTTTGAAGAAAATCCTAAACAATTTTAGCTTTTCATCACAACCATTCTTGTTAACTTTGTCTCTGCATATTTAGCTTGGCAGAGAGGCTCCAGGACGTGCAGAGGCTGTCCAAAATGTCTGGTTTTCTAAATAAATAGAAAATTAAAATAATTGCAAATACACTTCTACAAGAGGGATTATTTGAGAGATCAACTCCATTAAAGGCTAATATTCTTAATAACATTTTTGTGTCACAGCTAATTAAATTTAAAAAATTGTTTCATGCTCTAAGGAACACAAGAAATAACATTTCTGGTTTGTGGTGCAGGTGGAAAGAACTCTTATTTCATATTTTCCACATACAGTACAGACTGTAATGCAAATGGTGCAATATTATCCTGGAACAGTGAAAGGAATTCCATGGGAAATATAACTTTATGAAGCATTTTACCTGAGGCTGAACTCATAATCTCCTCCACTGATACAAACTGTTCTCATTTGTGCTGTTTCATCAGAGGCATCTAATCTACATTTCCAGTTTTTTTCTCAGAGGAAGCCCTGAATTCCGATACACTGAAATATAGAACAAAACCGCCCTGAAAAGTATAATCTGTCTGTAGAGCTAATGAAAGCATTTTTCTTAATGTGCCTGCCATAAAACAATAAAGCCTCCTAATTTGTCTAACTTTCTACACCAGAAACTTCCCAGATGTGTTGCTCCCACTAGAAGCAGGGAGTTTAAAACCTCTGAAAGTGCAAATAAAACATGAATCCAGTGAAGTGAGTAGGTACATATTTCTTTTATTAGGTGAAAATTAATCCTTTTAGCTATAATATATTCTTTGTTTCTTCCTGGTTTAAAACCACAGCATTTTCATCCTGAGTTCTCCAGTGACAGCAATGGTAAATGAAATCTGCACTTAATCCATACAGAAGTTAAAATACAATCTTCATAGAACAATTTTCCCTAATGCTATCACGTTGCTGAGTCCCTCTCCTGAGCAAAGGTATCACTGTTACAGGTGAAAAGCATGTTTATTGTTGCTGGCCAATTTTCATCCAGTCTCAGCTCCCAAAAGATCATGTTTCTTATGGTTGTTTATGTACTATGATTAGGAGGAAATAAGTAAGTACATGTGAGACCTCTGAGCTGGACACATACGAGCTGGGAGTACACTGTTACCTGATGGTTGGTAATTTATCTGATAATTGTGGTTAAATCTAAATATGAAAGTAGGATTTGTAGAAGCTTATATGACGATTTATAAAAATGTAAATGTGTCACCGTAAAATGTTAAGGTAGGAAACTATGCACACTTGTGGTGGGTTGACCTGGCCTGGGTGCCAGGTGCCCGTCAAAGCTGTTCTATCACTCCCCCTCCTCAGCTGGACAAGGGAGAGAAAATATAACAAAGGCTCATGGGTCAAGATAAGGACAGGGAGGGATCACTCATGAATTACCGTCACAGGCAAAACAGACTCAACTTGGGGAAAATTATTTTAATTTATTACCAATCAAATTACAGGAGGATAATGAGAAATAAAAAACCTAAACCTTAAAACATCTTCCCCCTGCCCTTCCCTTCTTCCCAGGGTTAACTTCAGTCAGACCTTGGTGTCTGCAGAGCTGTTTCTCTCACATGTTCTCACTCCTCTCTGTGACTGCAGTTGCTATAGTGAAGCAACTTTTTCCCCTTCTTAAATACATTATCCCAGAGGTATTGCTACCACTGCTGATGGGCTCGGTGGTGGGTCCATCTTGGAGCTGTCTGGCATCGGCTCTGGTGGACACAGGGGAAGCTTCTGGCATCTTCCCATGGAAACCACCCCTGTACCCCACTATGTGACCAAAACCTGGCAACACAAACCCAGTACAACACTTCTTAATCTTTCACAAGCTGATCTGTCTCTGTGAATTTACATGAGCTTTAGTTTTCATATTCAATCTTTTTTTTTTTTTTTTTTTCTTTTCAGACTCCTGGTAGTATTTATAGGATCGTAAACACAATGACAGCTGGCCCATTGGCCAGAGCTGTCACAGCTGTGGAGGAGATGCATCTCATGCTGCAGCATCCTGGCAAGTTCTTTTAACAATATATTTCCAAGTATTATGGACTGAATAGCTGCTGATGTAGGACCTGATTCTGACTGTAATCATGCAACTATAAGCTTAGAGTAGTTCCAGTGAAGTAAATGAGCTGAAAGACCTCTTTCTGATCTCATTTTAAATAGCTACACGCTAAAAAATTGTTGGATTTACACCAGGGCAAGAGATCTAGTCCTGTTCAGTCTTTTAAAGTGTTTTTAACCTTGGGACATCATTTACCACAGTGTGACACAGATGCCAGAAACTTGTGTTCTGACACCGTAGGGTGATAGGGTTCTGTATCGCTCGGTGTTAGAAATGCACTAAAGAATTGGTGCTTTTGGGAGCTGTACCTGCCCTGCCTGGTTCGATGCCATGCTTGCCAGCTGTGCCATGCACACTCTCTCAAAGATGCACAGTCAGGTCTTTGGCTCTAACTTTTGACATTTTCTTCTTCCACAGAGCTGTATCAATCAAGTTAAACTCGGCCCCTGCAGCACAGCAAGGGATTGAAGATGTTCCCACGCACGGTGGTATGTCAAAGGGTCACTGCATCCTTGGTTTTCTCCAGTTATCATATGTGTCACTCCTGGAGCATTAAACAGACTCTCCATGTGAAAAGAGCATATCATTATGTTACAGTTTTGACACATTAATCCGTGGTTCATATGGAGAATTTGCTCCACACGGGTAGAAAAATGCCTTCTGTGTGTAAACCATGTAAGCTACATAGTGTTTCCATTACAGGTGTGTAAAGAACTTAACTGAATGGTGTCTTAATTCACAGGCAGGCCAGAATCTAAGGAATAGAAATAGGAAGGGTAGAGTTGTCTGTAGGCTGTTTTATGGCAGTCTGTCAGAGACATAAAAATTTTTAACGTGGAAGAAAAGACATTTGCCTTTTCCGTGACTGAGCTCACTCAGTGCAGCTATGTTATAAATAGCAATGAAGAAAAAAAAGGTGGAAAAGTACGTGCTCATCGTTTTGTTCAGGCATCCACAAAAATGGTAAGGCATTTTAAAATTCAAGGATAGAATAAGATATCTAAGGCCAAAAGCTGAAGTCCTTAAACTGTGTTTATAATGACAGCTGGAGTGGATCCTCCAATCCTTTCTAAGCCCATGCTCAGACCATCTGAGCTGAAGACACAGCTGCCCTGGCCAGGTAGATCTGCTAATGCTAAGACATGCAAACAACCTGATGTCCCAGCCAGTCTCTTCCTGTAGCAAGACAGAGGCTGGGCAGGCAAAGTTCCTGTTGACTCCACAATTGAGAAGCATCCTTGCCTAAGAACTGCAATTTCAGACCTATGTGAATGAAAACAAAGAGAAATTGTTCTGCGCATTATGAGTGTATAAAAAAAATTTCCATCTTACATAAGATTTGCATAGTTTGGATGATTTGCCTGGCCCTTGAAGCCTCTGCAAAATTGTTAGTGATAATTCTCACACAGACCCTAGTACTAGACAGATATGTCTATATTGGCCTAACCCCTATAATTTAAATTTTGTATAAGCCCTGGAAGTATATCACTTTGACAAATTGGACAGAAAATACTTATTAAAGATTATAGAATCTATGTTCTGACTGCTTTTTTGTTCTACTTCATATACCTGTCATTGTAACCACGCTATACTGCCCTCCATATCTTACCCAAGAGCCACACTGTTTTCTGCCCTACAATTAGATGCTCCATTTGTTTCAAGTGTGTTCCCTCCATCTGTTGCTGTTTCCTCCACGTCTGTGGACTGTCACATCTTCTGAGTTATGTTATTTTTGTGGTCAGTTTTCATTGAGGTAATGGAAAATATCTGTGTCCATAAGCCCATTCAATTATAGTTGTAAATCCTGACTCAGGCTCTCCAGAACACCTGTCTGTACATCTGGGGCTAATCCCTCTCTGGTTTTAGATCTAGCCTCTTAAACCAGAATGTTATACAGTGCGAGTGGAACCTACCTGCAGCCAGAGTTGCACACGGAGAACAGACAGAATGACCTGCAAAGAAGCTCATCTGTCACTCTTCACAGCGCTACTTCATTTCCTCATTTCAAATAACTGATTTCATCTTTTCCCCAGATTTATGGTCTTCTTGGGTGATATTAGTAGACTTCACAAGAGAGAAAAACTGGGAAACATATTGCAGTGAATATCTGTCTGTGTACCTCTCCACTTACAATGCATCAGGGGCCGTATATTTAGCAGCTTGAAAAGACGACTAAGATTTAGAGCTTCCCTTCTTGACCAATGGCAGTTTAGACATTGGGATAGCATTTGCTAATTTTTGGATAAATTTGTAGTTGTCATCCATGATGATGTCTTGATTGGCCACGGTACGAATTACAAACACTTTCCCATTGTCCTAGGAGTATTGCAATAACCTTCTAAAAAGCCAAGTGTCTGAGAAAAAGGAAGCCAGAAATCAACATAGAAATTTTTTAGAATGAAAGAACAGAAAAAAAATAGCTGCTAGCTATGGAGATGAAACCAACCATGTGAAAGCTAAGTGGATGAAAAAGGTACAATTTTGCCCACAAGACTACCAACAGAACTTAATGAAATATTACACTTTTTGATAGCATTGTGTTAATGGATGAGATGTAGGTTCCAAGATAGAAATTTTTTGAAAGTTATACACAGGGCCTCTAACCTTACACCTTCAGTGCTGCATCCAGGCAGCGACGTTACTTGGTGCTCCACTGATATCAATGCAATTTATGTAGACACCGAGTTCTTGCCCTGGTGCAGGAAAAACTGTGTGAGAGCAAAGTCAGCTGCATGAAATAAGAGTTCAGAATAAGCAGAAAACTTGCTGCTTTCACATCCTCCCCTCTCTCCTGACAAGAATGCGTAAGTACTATGTAAATGTCACTGACATATTCTGAAGTATCCATTTGGAAATTATATTGTGAGAGCAACAGGGTAAAAGGTAAAGTTGATTGTAACACCTTCTGCTGAATTTCTTTAAAATAAGATTTCCTGCAAATATGGCAAGAATGTAGGTGTTCTTTTGTCTTCAGCAAAGAAATTACCTAGATTTTCTGTTTCTGTCTAAAAATCCCACTATTTGGTAGTATCCCGAGATGCAAATGAGGGTTTTTTTAATTATTGTTATTTGTATAAACTGCGATATTAAATCCACAGAAGACTTTTGTGAGCTGTGAAATACTGGGGCTCATAGCTACATTCTTGTTTGCAATAAGATAAAATGAGAATAATACTATTGACTTTAACTCAGCTGTACCAGCATAATTAGCTTTCTCTGGCATCTCACTCCTTCTGCCGTTAAGTTTGTCTATACATCAGGAGAGCTGACCTCCAGTGGTGTGTCTTTTGGTCCCATCTACCTGTTGGCTCATGTCAGTCTGAGTTTTCTCTGTTCTGAAGGCAACCAGTGTCCAGCCTTGGGCAGATATGTATGCCCATTTCTCACCTTGACAAAGAGACAAAATATGGCTGAGAAACATGGAATCAGAAACTGGGAGCATCCCTGAGTCTCACAGTATGGATATAGACATTGGAAAGCCTTTGCAAATGTATTTTTGTAGAAGGACAGAATATCATATGCTGTACCCCTCATTAACTGTATCAGTACAATTTCCTCAGGGAAACTGAGTGCAAAGTTCCTTTTTTTCCTAAAAATTGAAGTACAGCCATGATTCCTTTACTGTCCTCTACCCTTATCCAAACTTCAACAAAGCTATCTGAAACTCAATGCTTTAAGCATTTGAATTGACCTTCTCTTTTCATTTCACCATGTTCCTCTTGAACCACTTTTAGTCTTTCATTTTCTGCTGCATATCTCCTTCCATTTTCAAGTTCTTGCCAAATGCCCTTATGTGTGAACTATAGTTCTAAATCTATATAAAGCTCTGACAGAGTTGAAGATAAAGTATCAAGGATAGGTTGGATTTATCTGAATTAATTTTTACTTCTAATATGTTTATATGAAAACTAATAGTTTTATTAAAAGATTTTTTTTTCAAGCACAGCAGTAATCACTTCATTACTACTGTTCCTGACATTATCATTACTAAAATATATATATATATGTACATATATACATAGTATATACATAGCTAAGGAAGACAGAAAAAGAAGTGGTTTTTAACATTGCTGTGGTGGCAAAAACACAATATTACATATAAATTGCAAGGCTTCTGAGGAAAGCTAAGTCTAAAACCTGATGCAAATGAAACAAGATAAAAAAGAATTACATCCCCTGTGAACATTGCTTAAAATGTGCAATAAATACAAATCAAATAAATGTACAGACTGTGCCTATGAACAGCACGAGGCAATCAGGCTGAGCTCTGGCACCTGCATCTGGTTTAACTGTTCCCATGCTCCTTGTCATGGTTTTGGTCCAAGGGAGCTGGCAGGATCAGAGACAATACCTGGGCACAGTTTGGGACCAAGTATGAGCTAGAGACTGTTAACAAATAAGCAGCTTGGGTTCAGCACGTGGTTTGGGGGGCTAAGAGATCTCAGCTGGGTGCACATGTGCCGGGGAACAGTCCCTGTCCTGCTTTATTTACTAGGAGGAATATAACTTGGGTTCATCTGTTGAGGAAATCCCCTTTTGAAATCCTGTAACTACTGTAGCAAATTATTTTACAGATGGGAAAGTTCCTAGAGACAATAAGCACAAAGAAATATTCTACCACACATACAGAAAGGGGATGCCAGGTACATAGACGTGACCAGTTGACTCTCGGGATTGTTCCTCTTTGTCACGGTCTAACCACAGCCACCAATAAACACCAGCCAGCCACTCACTCACTCCCATCTGTTGGGATGGGGGAGAGAATCAGAAGAGTAAAAGTGAAAAAACTGTGATTTGAGATAAAGACAGCTTGATACTCAGAGCAAAAGCCATGCACACAAGCAAAGCAAAACAAGGAATTCATTCACTGCTTCCCATCAGCAGGCAGGTGTTCAGCCATCCCCAGGAAAGCAGGGCTCCATCATGTGTAACAGATACTTGGCAAGACGAACACCATAACTCTGAACATTCCCTCTTCCTTCTTCTTCCCCAGCTTTATATGCTGAGCATGACATCATATGGTATGGGATGTCCCTTTGGACAGTTGGGGTCGGCTGTCCCAGCTGTGTTCCCTCCCAAATTCTTGTGCAGCCCCATCCTCCTCGCTGGTGGGGTGGGGTGAGAAGCAGAAAAGGCCTTGACTCCATGTGAGCACTGCTCAGCAATAATGAAAACATCTCCGTATTATCAACACTGTTTTCAGCACAAATCCAAAACATAGCCTCATACTAGCTACTGTGAAGAAAATTAACTCTATCCCAGACAAAACCAGTACACTCTTTAAGAGATAGATTCATGCCACATAACCCATGAGAACAGTTAATATGATGAGGGTTAACAGTTAAATAGATTTAGGGTTTTTACATTCTTCAGTGAATTACTTTTGTCTCTGTTACAGCAGCCAATTATTAGGAGGGAAGTTTCAGATTTTAAAATGAACAATTCACAAAGGGAGAATTTAAAATCTGTTCACAAAGTCAGAAAATTTGGTGTTGTGCATTGCCCTTGTCTCCTTAATACATATTGTTCCTTCCTGCCAGATGGAACAGCATTTAGCACTTCTAGGAATAACCAAAATGTTTACACTGTCTATTCTACTGAACTTTCGTTTCTTCCTAGGAATGGGTGACAAACACCTGATAAAAACAAGCTGCTGACTTTGGAGTTGCCTGTATATCAAAGGTAGATGGAAAATACGACAGATGATTGGTGGGTGTGGTTGCAAGGCCAATGCAATAAAAGGAAACTCTTCCGGTTTCTCAGTTAGAATAGTACTTGACCTGTACAATGCTACTTAAAAATTACACCAGGACTTGCACTAGCACAATCAATTGGAAAAGAAATATTTCTTGGTATGAATGTCTCAGCAGATGTGGAGAAGGGGAAGGAAAGAAAGATGATGTGTCAGTCTGCAAGCCTAGCACATGAGCTGTTTCTCAAACTCTACTAAAACGTATACCTCAGCTACGGGGCGCTGGTCCTCTAAGGAAACACTGCAAGAGAATCATCCTGCTAATACGTTGAAAGTTGTTATAGAAATAATTATGAATTTATCTTTTACTTTGGTTGTTAAAAGTGAGATGACACCCTTGATCACAATCTTTCTTGCAGCAACTCAAGTTTGAACTTACCTTGATGAAAAGGAAAAAAAGTTCAGATCCACTTTTAGTTTGTCTGAACTTAATGATGTGGTAAGAGTGATATCTATCCCTCCCACAGGCAGCTGATCTTAAGTCATTGAGTAATCATGAGAATTTGGAAGCAAGGAGGGAAAGGCTCTGCACGCTCCCTTATTATCTGCAGGCATCAGATCTCTAGCAGAGCTACCTAAGTGGCACTACTTTCCTTCATTTCTGTCCTGGCAATTTCATTGCAGGATGATTTAGGTGATTCCTGCCCAGGTGGTCTGTTGCTAAAATGTTCTTCCCACCAGTGAAGAACTGAACATTTGATTCGGGGTTAAAAAGACTACTGGGCATCAGGCCACTGACGATTAAGTGTTGCAACATGGAATAATCCCAAAGATTTACAAGGATCTGGGACTAAACACCATCCAAGCCATCACTGCTGGAAATAATAGGGAATGCTGAAACCAAATCTTGGGATAAGTCCAAAAAGCATCAAGTTACCTCTTGGTTTAATACAGAGAACAAGCAATTTCATTATGTTTCCATTTATTTTCATTTCTGTTTTAGAGATATATTAAAACATGATTGAATTTGACAGGTTCTGGTGCGGGGAAGTATTTGCGCACAGACTGGTATAGTGAAAATAAGCTCCAGCTGCACTGTTTTTTCAAAGAAACCAAAAGAATAATTTGGTGGGAACGGTAGAATGAGATGGGACTGAGAAAACGTTTTTGAGATTACACCTTGTCTGCTTTTAATAAAACTGTATTCTGTATAATTAATTCCTTATTATCTGTTAACTAAAAATATAATAGTATTTTCTGACTTGAATAACAAAAAAAATGGTGATCACTGACACAAAAGTTCTCTTTAACATATTTTCTCCCTTTATGATAACACATCCATTAAAATGTTTTTCTGTTTTTCATAACAATTGAATTGCTTACCTCAGAATCAGGTTAATCTTGATTTTCTGTTGTGTTTAGTTTTGATATGTTATATTAATTTAATTCTTCAATGTTGTCATTGATTTCTCAAAAATGTAATAAATTAAATAAGTTAATACTTTGCAGTTCACTGAATAAGGTTATCTGCACAGAAGAAAAAAGACATTAACAATGCCACCTTCCTCCTGTTCCCCTCTCATATTTTGGCGTGTTTCCATCAGCTCCCTCTAAGTCAGCTCTTACTTGTTTGTATAACAGCCTAGGCAACAGCTCACCATCTGTACTGATTTCCTGTATCTTGGTAATCAGTTTTCTTTCACTGTTTCTTTCCTAACATCTGAGAAGGTAATTTGGACTACATGACGCTTATTATATGATGCTATTATCTTCCAACAAACCCACCAAACCTGAGTCAAATACTTGGTGGTTCAGTAACGACAGGAGGATTAAAAATTAAATTTTAACTATAGTTTTAGTCTGACAACTACAGAGAAAATTCTCAAGTTCCTCAAGGAGTTCTTTTTATTCACCTCTCAGAGATGTCCTTGCTAACACCAGATTTTTTCTCCTAGGAGAAGCAGGGAACTGAAAGGTGCTAGACAGGAAGGTCGAGCACTAAGAGGACTTATTCCACTTCACTAAACCTGTGTGAACCCCAAGGACGTTCAGACTCACCAATTTAAAGAGTAAGGGGAAGTTCAGAGATCAGCCTCTTGCTGTGGACATAGGTGGCTCCAACAATGAGAGGTAAAGAAATGCAAGTTCCTGGTGACTAAGGCAGCCTGTGAGATTATTTTGAGAGAGAAACTATTTTTTAAATTAATCCTCAGTACCAGCCACAGCTGATATTTTCACAAATCATGTTGGAATGTCACCTAGCGATCTCTCACCAGCCTTTCCTTTATAGATTCCACTCAGGAGCACAACTATACCTTTGAAATTGTACTACAATAAATATTTCACTAGTACCTTATTTATACACTGAAGGAGATGTCAAAGTGGTCAGCTTGTTCTCAGGGATATTGCATCCCCTGCTCTTCCTACTGCTTTACAAATCAGTTCAGATCACCTTTCTTCTGTGAGTACCGTGAACAAACCTCTGAAGCATCCTCAGAGGTTCCATTTCCTTAACAGCGTTGATAATATCAGCAAAACATTGCTCCGAGAGTCAGTCAGCACTGAGAAAACAATATCTGTGAAAGTCACAGGAGATCATTGTACATTTTCAGGATGCTGGTAAAAAATTCAGTGGGAGAGTGTGTGTGCTGCAGTGCATTAAAATTACAAGTCAACCGAAGAAATACATCAGTACGAGTCTTTAGAAAGCATATTACTCTGGCTGGGGATAAATGTGAAACAATGCTGCCTCAAAAATGTGGTGATTACAAAACGATACCAAGACAATGCGGTGAAGATAATGACAAAACAAGATAAAACCTAATCCTACAGTAATCAGGGAAAGCAACCATAGCATCTGGTGTTCAGCCACTGCTTAGATGCTGGAGTCCCTGCCCATCACCCACACTGTTTCCTCTTTAACACTGGCCAAATATTTCATAATTGTAAAGTTTTCCAGGTTGCTGTTAAAATTCCATGAATGCCTACATTTCAATACTGAACACTTTAAAAGCCCCCAGCATAGGGAGATGATTACTTCCATCCTCCGGAAGGCTGAGCATCTTGAGGACGTTTTAGAGTCTTGAGGTCAGTGGCAGTGATGTTAATGACAAACTCTCTTGGGGCAGGGTACCAGCACCTTTTGTCAGAGGTTCCTGCCTGGGGCACTTGAACTCTAGGTT
>NW_010143106.1:35155-40332 GCF_000699245.1 Pterocles gutturalis
AACTATCACACAGTCAGGTATTTATCCCAGGGAAGGAAGGGAGCTCGTGTTTCTGGACCAGCTCCGCACTCGTACTTCTCCTCACTAACAGTCTGTGAAACCCAGTCCCCCAACATAGGTCTGACCTCTCCGCTGGGATAAACACGTCTCTTAGGTTTTGCAGTGCCTAGAAACTCTGTGGGTGTATATTTGTGCATAACACATTTTCATACAGAGACTTTCTGAAAATCTTACATGCTGTAAAATCTGTTCTGAAAGTATGGAAAATACTTGGGGTTAATAATTTGTTTCTCATAAAGATTGTCTTAGCAGGTCATAGTGAAGCAGGCCAATAAATAAATCAAAACAAATACATGGCACAACACATTTATTTTTTTGAAAACCTGCTTTAAATATGTGTGTCTTTTCAGATGTCTGTGTGGAATTAATTCTGCAGTGATTTGACATAAACAAGCAGCAATTGCAGTTAGCGTTAATTCTAGAGAACCTTTATATAATATTACCATGACTATGGGAAAAATTGAACTGCAAACAAATATGCTTTCTTGAATGATTAGCAAATAAAGAAAAAATGCATTTTTTCATGGTTTTCTGTTCTTACAGAAAATAAGTTTATCTGCTTAGAATTAAGTAAGAAAGAAAAAAATTAATCACAAATGGAAGCAATATATAAACCACTTCACCTGCTGCTCTCTTTCTAGTTCACTACAATTCTTGGCTGCTTCCATGTTACCCAGCCTGTTCTGAATGCCAGTTAGTCATTATGAAATCTCATCTTCCTAAGAGACTGGATATCCATAAAGCAGACAGAAAGAAAAAAGGAAAAGAAGAAAAGATAAAGTATGTGGGCTCCAGTGTGTAATATAAAAGTAATATAAAATCAAAACTGCCAATAGGCAATTGTTGCCCTTGTTTTTCCAATTATTAAAATATCTGTTCAAAAGTTAATAGCTCCTGTCAAACTCAAATATTTTTTCCTTTTTTCTTTTTCTCTTTTTTTTTTTTTTAATTTAAATAATGAAGAATGCGTGTCCCATCTCTGTTTCCAGGATTCTCTTCTGCGATCTGTTGGGATTTTTTTTTTTTTACTTTTTCATTGATCAGAATTTCAGGTGCAAAGTCACAAGATGCAAAAACACAAGGTAATCCCCTTTGGACAGAAAGTTTTCCAAAGATAATGTTAGCCATCAGTGCACAGCTACAATTTTCTCTTATTCTTGTTGCTTATGGACCTTGCTGGGCACTGCTGAATGAAAGCCTCTCTATCCTCATTGTACTGTTTTCTACGTGCTTATAGCATTTATGAAATCTACTGGTACCAAACATATTCAGGTTACTCAGATGTCAGAACTTAAACTCTGCCAATTGAGAGTTTATATCCTTGAGCTGCCATAAAACAGAAGTCATTCATTCACAAAGGAAATGTAGGGTTTTTTCATAACCTTTCATATCTGAAATGTAATGGCAGGGGGGTGTGCTGGGGAAAATCAGGGGAAGACTCTGGCTTTCAAAGTTCAGCCCCAGAAAATTTCAATAATACAAGTTAAAGACAAATCAGCTACTGGGCAATTCTCAAATTATTTGTCCTTGTGAATAGTGCTTACAAAATAGTACTATGGTACTAGATTTTTTTGATTCTTTGTACTGAATAATTTGAAGTTTGTAGGCATTGAACTAATACCATTAAAAATTACAGGCACCATGTTTTCAGCTTTGGAGACATGTTGTCTTTTACACATATTCCATCAGCTTCAATCTTGATATATCTTTGGAAACAAGAAAGGCCATGAAGAATTCTGTGTGGGTGAAAAGGAAATAATATTGGACTTGAGATCTGTCATCAGGAATGCAATGAGAAATTTACCTTCAGAATTTCAAGAGCAAAACAGCTAGTCTTGAAAACAGAAAATAAATCAAAATCCTTGCTCATATTTTTCCCTCCTTTCTCTCAGTTAGAAATCAGATTTCTACTTTAACTTCAATGACCAGAGAACATTGAGGGTTGGTGGTCTGGTCTTTTTCATTTTCTTTCCTATTTAAAACAAACATATTTTGTTTACTGTATGAAGTAAACATCAACAACTGATTTAGGTATGAATGTAGACTTTACTCTCTCTCCATCTAAAATATCTTTTGGCTCTTTTCAGCAGACTCTGGGCCAACAGTACTAACCCAAGAGCAAATGTTTGCTGGGAATGGCCACAGTGAGAATTTCTACAGGGGAAAAAAATATTTAATTCAGTGCAGTCATGTTTAGGTATTTTTTCCTGGAAATATGCTGCTGTTAGTGTCATGAGTTAACAGAACTCCAGGATTATAAGTATATTCTCTGGTTGTGATGGCAGTCACAAGAAACCCAAGTGAGGAGATATTTTGTGTAGAGACTACTGGAGCACCCTTGAAATAAGCTGTTAGTAGCAACATAGTTTAGTGGGCTTCAAAAGCAGCTGGTTGATAGCCCCAAACAGTCTTCTAGCTTTTCATAGTCCAGCTTTGTGCAGGACTTGACATACTGAATGTGGTTTGAGGGAGGTCGCTATATGCGTCATACCTGTAACATCGACAGAGGTTGAGACACCGAGTTTCAGCTGATTCCTTCTATGCCCAGCAGCAGCTTAGACACCAAGACAACGCCAGGGCTGGGACCTTCCAGAGTTCAGCTCCAGCTGAATTGGATGCTCTGAGAGTCTGGGCATTTAAGTACCTTAGGAGTCTAAACCTAGCCTGTTTTCCTTTCTCTAATCATGGTTTTATTTTTGTTTGTATGTTCTACTTGTCCTGCTATGATGTGACATGGTAAGTTGCCTTCATAACCCAACACTGCAAGCCAAGTCCAGGTTCAACAGAGAGAAATTCAAAGTCTTTACAGAGTTCCTACACACTCACCGCTTCTGAAAATGAGTAAATTTATGTTGACAGATTTAATTGCTTTTTTTTTTTAGTTTATTTTTCCCAGACTCAACCTCCATGTGGTGAAACGACAGGAGCATCTCATTCTGCAAGGGCCTTTTTAAATCCATATTTTAGTACGACTGCCTGCCTACAGTGAGAGAACAATGACCTTTTCCTTTCTTTCAGCACTGTGAGCAGCAAACTCCTTTCAAACACTCTACCATCCAAATACCGTGCCGCCTCATTTCAAGCATGCGCTTAAATGTATTACTGTACTGAGATTCAAATGATGAGTTACTTTAGCATAGCTGTTTCTGAGCCAAGTTATGTATGAGCCAATAATATCCATGAAACAGTACAAGGCCCAGAATAAAGTCCATGTGATGAAGCATTTATAAAGTAGACACAAGCAAAGGTAAGAAAAGATGCATACACAAAAAACCTTGTTACCACTGTCACTGAGAGACAGCAAGTTCTCTTGAACCATTGGGTAGGACTTGAATGAAGACTAAATCTTAGCAAAGTTAGCTGAAATTATCTGTAAGTTTTGTAAATTCTCCCCCCTTAGAACTCAGTCCTGTGCTGTTATCCGTGGTACCACAATGCACTATTTTTGGTCACTTTTTGGAAACAAGCAACTTTCTGAAGTGTTTTGCCTCAATTTGAAGTATTTATTTATTTTTTTAATCCTTCTTTTCTGGTGACTCCGTAGGGCCTGGATGCCACTGTGCTTGATATTGTGCTGAAGACAAAAGTGACTTGTGTCCTCCCGTGCTGATGCTGTCAGGCAGGTTGCATCTGAGCGTGGTATGATGGTATGATCTGGGATTCACAGACAGCTACAGACTCATCACTAAGCAAACCTCATGAATGACTAGTCTCAATATCAGGAGAACCATGAACGCTATTTAACCTGTATTGCTCAATTTCCTGCTCACCTAAAATAAAGGTAATCCCTGTCTCCATGTTAGAGTTGATATGGAAAGACTGAGGTGCTGATACAGGAAAGTTCAGGGGAAGCATATAGCGTGTGGCCAGTAAACATGCTGGCTCAAGTCCAGACAGGAGCTTAAGAACAAATGTTTCCAGGAAATATTCACTGCATTGCTTTTTGTGGGCAACAAAGTCTTTTAAAAATAGGAGTCGGGTCCTTATAGTCAGGTACATCATAGAATCATAGAATCACAGAATAGTTTGGGTTGGAAAGGGCCTTAAAGATCATCCAGTTCCAACCCCCCTGCCATGGGCAGGGACACCCTCCACTAGCCCAGGTTGCTCAAAGCCTCATCCAGCCTGGCCTTGAACCCCTCCAGGGATGGGGCATCCACAGCTTCTCTGGGCACCCTGGGCCACTGCCTCACCCCCCGCACAGGAAAACATTTCTTCCTAATGTTTAGTCTAAATTTACCCTCTTTTAGCTTATACAATCCTTATACGTCCTCCAATTCTCGTTCATTTCCAGCCACACGAGGCTTCTCAAAATACGTCCTGCCCTGATCTAGGTCTGACCACCCCAAGTGATCTCAGCACCACTGTCAGGTTCTCTATTTGTGGACATGGTACAGCATCGAACTGATGAAGGGAAGCTCTTGCCAGCGTCGGTCAAGTGATTTCTCCACCAGGGACACAACAAACACAGCCCAGCATAGATAAAACACTGCACTTAACTGTGCAAGCACCTCAAGGCTGGGTTGCTGTGCTATAGGAAGAGAGTTTTGGTGCCATCCCGATAAAGGCTGATTCTCAGCTTTTTAAAGGCACATTTGGCTACTGCAGTAAAACACAGTAGCCCGAATGCTGCGGTGTTTCACTCGAATCACTCTCTGGGGTTAACCCAGAATTCTGGGTGTTACAGATCGCCTGAAAGACTCACTCTGCTCTGGAGAGAAAAACATTGATGGTTAAAAAAAACTATTTGCAAATGTCCAAGCAAGCACACAGGTAAGGGAGGGAGTGAAGGCTGTAAGCAGCCTAAGGGAAAACGCAAAAGAGTCTTGTACGGCAGCTCTGAGGAAGCCCAGATGTTAGGCAGCCAGGAAGTTCAAGGTTAAGGTTACGCTTTCAAACTCTCCCCAGGCTCCTGCAAGTATAACAATGCAGAGATAAGGCAGCTCAAGCAGTTCTAACTTCAGTTGTGAAGCCCAAAGCACACAATAAGTGTGATAGCAACATAGTATTACGAAAGCTCTAACTGGTAAGTTTTCAAAACTATGCACAGGTCAGATATCCCAGCATACTGTGAGGGAAGACCCTTTAAAGTCCATGCTATCATTTTGGCTTCAAAC
>NW_010143106.1:40342-57289 GCF_000699245.1 Pterocles gutturalis
ACTCTCCTTTGAGGACCAGGTGCTCTAGGGAAAGCACGTGGTCCCCGAAGCCTGGAAGAAGGTGACATGGTGTCACTACCAGTTTGCATTCATGGGTGAGGGTTGTCTGGCAGTTCCCTTGCTGCCCAGGAATAGATGCCACCCCCAGGGATGAGGGTGAAGCCCAGTAGGGCATCACTGAACTTTTCTGCCTGGTACTGCACGTATGTTGCTGCCACCTCTCTGAAACTTTTACCAACATTGCCTATGGTAAGGAAATGTGACTTTATTAGGAAGGGTTTTTTTTCAACAGATATCTGGGTGGAGAGCTCATTTCTCATTTGAGATACGGTGAGTGATAGCAACCTCATCTAATCTTGGGCATCTACAGTAAAGCTACTGAGACGTGTTGGAATAGACATCCGCGTTTGATGCAAAGTCATTGGGAAGACATGGGTGTTTCTGGAGAATGAATCATCCTGTCTGGAAGTAAACAGCGAAAGTAGGTCAGATGAGTCACAGACTGGAATGCCTGCTTGCTCCCTCCTGATTGTAAAGTCTTCAACAAATAGCTCCGATGTAGACATCTCCACTGCACACATCTAGCCTTAGGTGAGGTGAAACCAACTCATGTTATTATGAGTCTGCGAGCTGTGTCAGGGCTCAATTTTCCAGTGTGTGAGATGTTTTTGGTCCAAAACACAATTCACTTCTGAAATCTGCTGATTATTTCTCTGAACTTTAAAACAGAGGTTCTGCCAGCTCTAGTATTCAGCACAATATAAAACTCAGAGCATCCTCACCTCGAGGAGCTTCTACCTGCCTCAAATGGAACAGCAACAGCCAGGTAAATAAAACTTGTTTTGTAGATGTTTCTGTTATCATTATTATCTATTATTTGTATTGTAATAATCTTTAAACACCTTGGCTCTGTTTAGCTAGGCAATGCCCAAATATGCTAGAGAAATAGTGCCTACCCTGAAAAACACAGAGGCAAAGTTTACAGCAGGAGAGATATCAAGAGTAACAAGGGAACTCATAGAAGTAAGGGGATCAAACACCCAGACGTGCTGGACTGACACAATACAAGCTGCAAGAGAGTGGGCACCTAATGTAAGTTTTCCGTACATGAAAATGTGAACGGTGCATTGCTGTTTTGCTTCAGGGGGACTCTTCAGCAGCACCCAGCCCTGGCCATACGTCACTGCTTCTACAGAATTGGCGCAACCTCTGTGATTCTGGAGTACCGACTTCCATGGGTATAGTTCAGGAAAACTTTCCATTTAAGAAGCTGTTTTTTAGGTATTTGAAAATTCAGTGGAGGCATGTCATTGTATCGTGCTAAATTACTAAACTAAGTAATAATGTCATCATAGACTGCCAACACAGCCACCCCGCTGGGTTCCAGCTGCTTGGTTACCGAGACCAAGACAGGTTGAGCGTTATCAGACACTTTACTGAGCTGAAGTTTGAGAGGGAGATTTGACTTTGACAAGTATCTTCTTTACATCAATAGCCTGGAATATTTTCAAAGAACCAAGGAAATGTAAGAAATCAACAAGGAGTTACAAAGTGCTGGACTGGGGTATGTTTGCTCAGATGCAGCCACATTTCACAATGCCTGATGTTTTCTGGGAATGTTTTGTGAAAAATTCTTCATAGCTTATTTGTATGCTTTATTTTTCTGCAAGGCCATCTTTTCATCTCCCACCCACAGCCCTGTCTCAATGTCTTTTTACTTTTTAGCAAAGTAAAATATTTGCATTGATTCAGAGCATTATTTTATTTTATGTATTTGCAGTTCATTACCACATCACGTTTGGGGATAATATTCATCTTTTTTTTTTTTTTTTTTTTGCTAAGTCCATGATGCAGGCACTTTGTGTTTCTGCTAGGTATACCAGTTTTGTATAAAAAACAAGAGTGGGAAGAGGCTATTCTAGTTGATCATTATTTCACCTTTTCTCGGTCAGAAACAGTATCATTATACAGAAAAAGAAAAAGGACAGTCAGTCACAGTAGCTTCTTTTCTTTTTGTCTGTGTATAGATAGCATAAGGTTCTGCCAACTTTCTACAGAAAAGCATATGGTTTTGTGAGCTTTATAAACTTATAGAGAATAATGAACATACACTGGTACTTTAAAAAAAAAAAAAGAACGACTAATAAAATCAAAAGTTGTATAAAAATACAAAGGTTGCAAAGTTTACCATGTTGCATATTTTTGACACATAGCTCTTATTGAATTTCTATAACATTTAATTAGAAAGCTCTGGCTCATGCTTTGTATAACAAAGCTGAAGTTACATCACTGCATGTGCAATGCAGCAGTAACAGGAAAAGATCCAGTAATAATAATAACAATAATCTAAGGAAACTATTAATTGTTTTGTCATTTGTAATCATTTGTGACCAATATTGTCTCACAAATAAGTGTCAACTGAAAAGTAATTTAGCAGCACCTCCTCCAGTCTTTGGCAGTAGCTGTGGGCTGGGGTCAACAGGGGCACTGGAGTAAATTCAGTAAAGGTAGTAAGCACCCAGCACAAAACAAATCCACTAGTATCTATCATCTCCCCTTACTGGTACCTCCACTCTATACATGCTGCCATGGCATTTGGGTTAGATTTTCAGATTTCCAGAACTTCCAAACCGTTCAGAATCCTACTCCTCAAGTTCGTAGCATTACTCTCAATATTACAGAGGTGAGCACAAAACTGACACCTGGTTTCCAGTACTGTTTAATGTCATCATATAGAAAATGGTCCTGGAAGCAGGAATCTAAATCTTTTCCTTCCTTTCTGAGTAACTTCACTGTTAGGCTGAACCACCGTGTCCTCTCGTCAGATAAATCTTCTCTTCTGTGGTTTATGTTGAACAACCTGGGCAGAGGTGACAGCAGACATGCTCACCTCCTAGACCAGAGCAGTAATTTGGATAAAATCCTGAGAAACATGAGTCTGCGTGTGAGTCTGCCAATGTATATTCTCAGCAGCAGCTTATTATACCAAAGGACTGGGCACCATCCAGTACCAGAACCACCACGTATCTCTGTTTTTATGCAGGACGGCTGCTGGGCTATGCGTCCAGAGTAGATGGAGGAGCCTGTACACCAGATGCACTCCTGTCCATGAAGTTTCCAACAAGACAGTTTTAGAAAGGTGGAAAGTGCATTGAGGCTGCTCACATAACTGCCTCTTCGTGAGTACCTACGTTTGACAGTGAGGTACATGTGGTGGCCAGGTATTTTGTACAGGATTCTGGATACTGCTCCAGACACCAGACATCTAAAGTGTAGTTATGGACAGCATGCATCTTCTTGTTTGGATCTTGTCTTCTATGGATATTATATATGCATAGAAATAGGGTTACTATACATGAATAAAAATCAAGGGTTTGTTCTTGCTAGTCGTAGGTAGGAGTCCCATTTGTTTCAGGGACAGAGGGCAGAGATTGAGGAGCATTGCCTGTACTGAAAATAAATTTACTTCTCTAATTTGCTAGAATTCTCCTGGCGTGTTGTTAAAATACTTGATATTAATATAGTACTTTCTTTTAATTTGCTCAATAAGTGGCTAAGACCTTTGTAAGAAGCTGTCATGGGAAGTAATACACAATCAAAGAGAAATAAAGCTAAATACTACGAAACAGATTGGAAAAAATGTGTTTTCAAGGATCAGTTTCTAACTGCTACTTCCTAAAAATTGAATCCTATAATACAGAATAGTGCTGTGCCTTTTTTGACAGTGTGTGGAGACTGTGAAAGTACCAAAAGAGGATGACAGGCCTAATAACAATCCTGGGTGACCTCCCTTGACTATTATGCCTCATGCTCTGAGAACAGGAACAATGAGACGTTGATTTCTTGAAGACAGAATTTCAAAAGCTGTGTGCCTTTATGCTGCTCCTCTGATCACTTTTTTGAAAAGTAAAGCGGAGAGAAGAAAATATAGAGGTGCTGACTGCAAAGGCTGAAGTTATGATGAAAATATGCTTTGGTATATCCTGTCTCTGCTTCTTCTACAGGAGGAGAAATAACCTGACACATCTGCTTCTAAGTGTGTGAATAAAACATGCTTATATTAAAAAAAAAAAAAAAGAGAGAGAGAAAAAATATTTGTTAACTCTGGCTTTATGGAATTCAGATAGCCATTCACCTATGTTGCTTCACAAATTCTGGATGTGGAGCAAATTGCTGAATGAACAATATATTTCTAGGGTGACAGAGGATGCTCTTGGGGCTTGTACCCTGACTTAAAAGCTGTATTTCCATAAAAACCAACCAAAATAAACATTTTTCTCTCTTCCCATTTACAGGAAGAAGTTGTCATTATAAAGTAAAAGAGTAGATCTTTAAATTCTCTGAAAGTTACTAGAAATTTAAAAAAAAAAAAACTATTTTTTGAAAAGGTATTTGTCTATCAGCTGGAAATGTCATATCTTATTCAAGACTGACAGTCATTGTGTGAAAACTGCAAGTACCATAGAATATGACAAAGCAAACATCCATTTTCTTTGTTCTTTTCTCTGTCCAACATAAGACAAAAACACAGCAAAGGAATCTGACAGCAGGAAGAGTGAATCATTATAGAATAACAGAACTCAGAGTTGAAAAGATATTAAATTGTCTGATCTGCTCCTCCGCCAGGATCGGATCGTCTTCCAGCACGTATTCCCTGCAGTTATCGTCAGGTTAGTTTGAGATTTCCATCAGAGGGCCACAGGCTTCAAAGTTGTCATTTAGAAAGACTGGACATTTCTATGAAAAAGAATACTTAGGAACAATAAGAAATAAAGCACAAAAAATCCAGAAGCCTTTTCAAATGGTGCAAACTTTTATGTTTCACTGCAGAAAATGGGGAAAAAGAGGCAGAGGAGTCCCTTTCTTTGAAATTCAAAATGGTTTAAGGCTGAGATCAGATTAACTTTATCTGCACTTAGGCACTTTAAAAAGCTTATCCAAAACTCTTCAAATGCCTGAGGAATTTGAACACTGGTCACTCTGAGATATCTCTGTATCTCACATGCATCAATATCTATGTAGCGTTTCATCAGGGCTTTTGAAAGGTTACATCTTGGAAAGATGCTAATTACTGTTGATATTAATTATTAATTATTGATACTTGAATCCTCCCGCAGATCTTCCCTCTCAACTATAACTGAAACAAGACAGAAACTATACTAGAAGCTGATTATTCCACTGTACTCTCTTGTTCAATGTTTCTTTGAAAATTCAGATAGTGGCCAACCAAACACAGTAGAAAAGTAGTTTGAGGCAGTGTGTGTGCCTCTGCCCTTGTAACTGCTGGGACTGCGCTTCTTCTCCTAGGCAGCCTCCTCTGTTGCAACGCTGAGTGTAGGGATGCGAATGCATGAGAAAGTGAAAACCCATGGGGATCATGTCAACAGACATCCATCACACTGACATCACAAGGTATTGAAACGATGGGTTAGGTGCAACTGTGATACTCTTTGTGAAAGGAGTAAAAGCATCTTACCTTATACAACCTCTAGACGAAGAATGGAAAAAAGCATCCATGAGATTCCTGCCTCTCTGTCCTTATCTATCATATTTCCATCCAGCTGCAACAAAGAAGAAAACTTTGAGCATTCATGATGTATCGCAACAAAAATAAAAAATTTTTAGAGACTGCAAATACATTGCAGACTAGACCAACAGGCAGAATCAGGGAGAAAAATCTGTCAAATACAACTGTTCTGTAAACACCAAAAGATTAAAAAATGCATCAGACTGAAAAATATTGGGACCTATTTTAACACTGTAAAAAACAACAATTTCTTTTGAGAAATGCAGGCATTTAACCCTTCCAGTGGTGAGGTGAGTTAAGCCTTTGCTGTTGGTCAGCTCTGTTCAACTGAAGTCTTTCCAACAGTAAAATATATGACCTCTGACTTCATACAATACATATTATTTCATCTTGAAAAGTGTAAATTGGAAATGAGAACTAAAAACTGCTGTGTTACCAGGGCAGAATGGTTTGATTAAGGTAATTTTCCCCAGGAAAAATGATGGCCAACAGAAAGAGTGAATGATGTAACCACTCACCAGTTAGATTAATCTCTCAGTGAGTGTAATATATTATCAGGATATGCTCCAAGAAAAGATGAATCAGAAATGCTATAAAAAATGCATCAAGTAGGCAATGACACCTTTTATAAAAGAAAAGTCTGTTTCTGGGTTAATAGTGACTGGAAAAATCTCCTTTATTTTACAAAACCTGTAATTTCAAGAGGTTCTTTCTAAATCTGTATTTTTTATTTTATTTTTTCTGAATAAATTATCTTGAGACCTGAAAGTTGATTCTAAGACCTGGAAATGGACTCTGTGTGTCCTGGTCAATCACAGAGCAATGTCAGTCATTGCAGAAGTGTCTCCTTTATGCTTTGACAACACAAACCCTAATTTAAAGATTATTACAATATTACCCGGGATTAAATAGTAGTGCACAACACTTCAGGTGTTGCAAACCAGCACAGCTCACTGGCCTTTAGTATTGCAACAAGGACTCTGTCAGATCAGCATTTAAAGCTTCTGCAAGTGCCCAACATTACACCATGAGATCAGCATTTCCACCGTCTGCATTAAAGGCTCCCTAAAATAATATATTTTTTTTATCAGTAAGTATTCAGGAAAACAAACTGAGTTTTGAAACAGGAGACAATTTAATGATGATGAATTTGTTGCAAAGAACAAAAGATAAAAGAAATACGTTTGTAACAGCACTTGCTTACATCATCTGTGACTAATTGACAGATTAAAGCTAGCTGTTGGAGCAAACAAAGACTCAATTACTTCCTCAATGAAAAGGTGCCAGTGTTAACATTTGCCATATAATGTGATGGAAACAGGTGATAAAAATTAACTGTATATAACAACTTCAATATATTTTATTCTGGGGATGGAAGAGTATGTATTTCCTGGGGAAGAAAAAATACCTGTATAGAGTAAAACTGGCTACAGCCAACCTATGCAGAATGCATCTGACAAGTGGTGATGGAGATTCATCATGTTCAGGCAATTACATTGAAATGATCTGGGAGGAAATGATGAATTCTCCATGTGATAGCTAAAAACCCCTGAGATGTTTTCTTTAATTGCCTAAAATGAATCTCTTTCCTATGTTAGGCACAAGGATTACCAGGTAGAAATGAGCAGAAGAGGTATTTATTGCTGTGTGGAGTAATCAAAGGGCTATCAGAGGAACTTCCTCCTTCTCTAACTCTCTATTGTCATGATTTTATTTAATAAATATTGAAGTATATTTCTTTACCTGAAGAGTTTACAGAAATATTACTATACTCCAGATTTGGCATTTCCTAGGCTAATTTCTCTTCAAAGTTTGAAAAACTTTATATAAAGAGAGGGGAAAAAAACAAAACAGCTGTGATTTTGGGCTCTTCTCCTCCCTCAGAATGCTATCACCAAGTGCCTGAAGCATCCTATAGAAGTATCAGCCTTGCACTGAGATAAAGCCCAAATTTATACCACCAGGATCTGCACAAGCAATCATATCATGAGGGGGTGGGCTGTGCTGTATATCAGGTCAGAGGAAGGGAGAACAAGGTGCTTCAAACAACAGAACCCAGAGACTCACATCCTGCACCCATTTTTCTGTCTCATTTCTGCTGTTGGGCATACCCAAAGGGAACATCTGTAACCTCTTCTCGGATCAGAACATTTGAAATGTCTAGTTTTAAACGTAATTAACCACCTAAAAAAAGGATACATGAGCTGTTTTCAAAAGCACCTAGATGTTTGACTTTCACTGGAAGTCTTAAGACTAAGTTTGTAAAGCTGGAGACTTTATGTGGTGCTGGCATTCACTTAAATCAAAGAGCATCAAGCGTGTAAGCACCCTGAAGCCCTCCTAAAGATCCACAAGCTTAGTTGACCTCAGGGATTTTTTTTTTTTTTTCATTTCTGCCAGTCACTAATTTGACCCATTTGTATGCATAGGTACTATAGGGACATTCTCAAAATCATTAAGCTTGGCTTAAGTAGAACCCTACAAGAGTTACCAGCAGAGCTCCAGGTAACACAGCGTCAAATATTCTTCCTTCGTAGCAGTATCTCTTCTGCTCAACTCACTTTTCTCACTTTTACTTCCTAAAGGGCAGTTCTAGAGGCTGAGTCATCATATCATCTAAAACCTTGAGTTTGGGATTAGCTGAATCACCACCAGGAAGGTCCTGTTTCTCTCCGTTAATTCAGTAGTTCCTTACATGGCCTGCTTAGACTCAGACATCTATCTTTTATTCCCTTAAATCAGGGCAGTTAAATTCTGCCCTAAGCAAATGTGTCTCCTTCAGTCTGTGCCACACGTTCTCTGCTATCGTTCTTCATTGCATTGCACTGCTAAAACTTCAGCAATGGTCTGGGTATTATTTTGACAACACTGAACCCACATGTGTTTTCCATAGCCAGTTGTCATTAGTTTAACTTCTATTCACTTTGAAACTATGTTATAAACCATCTATATTTTATTAGACATGGTCTCCAAAGAATTAAGTTTTTCCATACTAAATTCTCCCCCGGCAGACAAGCAGAAAATACATAATAAGTGGAGAAATTTAACTGTTGCTACCTCCCATAATCCCAGGCTCAGAAGCCTGAGAAACTTTTCATCACTTTTATTATGGTCCTGTCATTCCTTTTGCTCCAATGTTCTGTAGTACAAAACAACATTAAGACACCCTATAGACTTTAAAATAAGTGAAAACCTATCTATCTTTTACACGTACAGTTGGAGTTAAAGTCCATAGGTCCATCCAACTCTACAGTCCCATACAGACTTATCCTGGACCTGAACTTTGGATCCAAATCGGAACTCAATGCCTGTATATGTTCTGCTTGAATGGGCAAGGACAGACACTGAATCTAACTACATCCAGACCTGAAATCACACCTGGTCGTCTGTTTCGAATGGTCACTGTAGATAGATAGAAAAAAATTGATCAACAACAGGACATCTTGTCTGTTTTTCATAAACCCTTCTCTAAGAGATTTCAGCTAACAAGTTATCATAGAATCATGAAGGTTGGAAAAGACCTCAAGGATCGTCAAGTCCAACCATCAACCCACACCACCCACCCCACTAACCCATGTCCCCAAGCACCACATCTACACGTTTCTTGACCCCCTCCAGGGATGGTGACTCCACCACTGCCCTGGGCAGCCTGTTCCAATGCCTGATCACTCTTTCGGTGAAGAAATTTTTTCTAATATCCAGCCTAAGATGTGTCTGGATTGCATATTGGAAAGCAGGATGGAGGAACTGAGCTTACTTTGAAAAAGCTGTCTCAGAGTCAACACAGAGCAGAGGCAGCAGCATGGAGATGAGCGTGAAATAACTTACCCTGCAGTTACTCCAAAAGGTGAATTAGCGCACGCTGAGCTTTGTGCTGTTACAATTTGGGTGCTTCCAGCACAGCACCTTGCTTAGGTGTCTATGCATAACATGGTGGCTGAGTATTATCAACGTCTGGGGTTCTTGGTGGCTGAGGTGGAAAAGAGAAACGACACGGCATGGCTGACACTGGACTCAGGCTAGAAGCAGAGAGAGGTGGGAAAACTCAAATGAAGCAGTCATTCGGTTCACAGAAGGGAACTTGTAACGACACAAAACATTTCCAGCGGCTCAAATTAGATCTGTACAGTGTTTTGCACAGGAATATCCAGCTCATTATTATGCTAAAAGATATGGTAGCTATTAAAAATTTTTTTAAAAAAAAAGAATTCTACAGTGGAAAGGTACAATAAGATAAAAAAGGATAATTGTTAGGTTGAAATAGAATATGTCAAGCAAAAATAGTTAAACAGATTTTGAATTGGATGAGTGTCTTCCAGCAGTGCCTCATTTAAATTGCAATTACAAATATGAAAAGATATTTGAACTCAGTTTAATTACTGTAACACAGAAGATCTGGCAAGGCAGGGCCTTTTTCTTGTAGATAATTAAACATGAAATGTGAGAAAGCTTAACAAAAATATAAATATTAAGCTAGCATAATTTTTGTGTTTTGATCTCATTTCTCCCTCTCAGAAGCATTTTTTTTTTTTTGTGTCACTCCCTAAGGCAGATGATTCAGAGTGCTCAGTGCAGGAATCTCAGCTTTGTTGTTTTAAAGAGATTTTTTTCCCACTATTTGCTATTCTTCTGTTTACATAGAAAAGATAATGTTTTCAATCATGAAAAAAAAAATGTTCTCACTGCCTCAGGATAGATGGGAGAAAGAACTATTTGCAAGGGGGAAGACTTGTTTGCCTTTTCAGAGGATTTGGTCAGCTCCCCATGGGCCATGCTGCAGTGCTTGGCAGGTGCAAGACAGAAGCTGCCACATTGGCACCTCTTCATCTCTCCTTGTTGAGTCCCAACCTTCTCACTGCTCCTGGTCACCCTTCCCACTGTTGTCACCTAGGCACCCAGCCTGTAGTGGCATGGACGTGTGTTCATTTACATCTCTTTGGTGCTTCTCTTGTCAACGTCAGGTAAGTAGAGATTTTGCTCCTGTCCCAACCTGTAGAGCATGGCAAATGCCTTGTCTTTGTCCAAGCAGAGGCTGAATGGTCACGCCACCACCCAACACAACAGTGTGTTCACAGACATGGTGCACAGCACCATGGAAGGTTTACTTTTATTCTTGCTTTTCAGTTCTTGACAACGTTGTACGAGTAGTTTCAGCAGCCCACACTCAACTTCCTTTTCAGCGTCTTACGACTGTCACTGATATTTAGTCTTTCCGCATATGGGAGTGATTCATTTCCTACAGCCCACCTGCAGAGCGATGATTAGCACGGTGCACAGCACATATCTGCCACTGGTCTGATGGATTATGAAACACGGGATAGGATGCAACTGGTTAGACTTGGACACTTTCTTCATATGTGAGATTGGGAACGGGGACTTGGTAACGGGCTGTGTGTGCCCCACAGACCAAGCAGTAGGTTGCTTTCGAGGCCGGCACCCTGTCTTCACTGTCTGCCTAATGCAAAAGATGGGTCCACAGTCTTCTGGGACAAGATGTTTGAACAGGCACTCAGACATAAGGCTGTGGCTAATGAGGAAAACTCACTACACCATCTTCCCTGCACCTTTTCAAGGAGCATACAGCCAGTACACAAGTGTTCGTGGAAGTTGTAGAGCACATGCACATAAGAGAAAAATTTCTGGTTGACCATTTTCATGGCAGGGTTCATTGCACATTTAACAACACTGAGAGAAAGACCTCAGCCAAACTTCCTATATTTTTCCTTAATCAAGCACTTTGGCATATATAGCATTATCCAAAATGAACTTTGCAAGCCAGTGCCACTTGATGCTCCATACTGAGCCCGTGTCCCAGAGAGCAGTACAATTTCTTGCTTGCCCACTTAACCTTTGGGTTGTTCATTGACACTGAATACCTGAGGATGCACCAGTGTTTCATTTTCTTAACACTTCCTTCAGCCGCAGAAGGGGAATCTCACTAAACTAAATAATTTAGAAGGGTATTTCTAGGACATTCTTTGCACATTTTTCTGCTCTTCAGGTGACCAGAGCAATCCTGAAAATCAGAAAACCATCAAAAGGTCCTTGCGATTTCATAGTCAGCAGCCATGCCCAGAGCTGGCTCTGTGATGGCTTGTTACAATCACTGCCATACGACTGTGTGATGGGGTATGTGTATCTATTTCCCACTCACTTCCTAACTAGCAAATGTTCATCAACACCCAAATGCCACAGCACACTGCCCATTAAAGTACTGCAGTGACTGTGTTTGGTTCCTGACCATGAATAGCTCCCCTTTTCCGTGTGAATATGGTCGTTCAAGAACACTACACAATCAGAAGTCCACAGTTAGAGAAGTATTATCTCTTTCTCCTTCCAGATGGATGTTGGTGATAAACACCATGTACAATAAATGGCTTGAGATTTTGCCTTTGGCTATGTAGTGTCCCATCACATCTCTTTAAAGCACTTTTGTGTGCATCTTCTGACACTCTTTTTGAGAAGTAAGAAGGGTGTAGGGCCAGTGAAAGGTTCATGTCAGGTTTGTCGTGCAGTCCTGTGGTTTATCTTTAACTGTAGTTTCACATACGGCAGGTGTTAACATGTAAATAGTAAAAATATTTTCAAATGGACTAGTACTCACTATGGCTCTTTTAAAAATCAGGTAATTTTGCAAGGTATTGACATTCTAAAGCCATTATTCAGAAGTAAAATATCTGTAAAACAAGTCAGCTTTGAATCTGCAGAAAACTAGGCAAGTAACATCAACAATCTTCATGAAGAATGAATTTTCACTTCCTTAAACAACAGTCATTGCCAGAACCAGCTCCCTTTGAAAAGCTGTACAACCTTGCCATGAAGACAAAAAGTGTCAACGAAAATGGTTTCTCAATTTGTTGCTGGAGACTATGCTGGGATTGTTGATACTACTTGGTAACATAAAAGTTCAGAAATTACACCTTGGAATAAATTATTTTCATACAACAATATACACAACAGATATTTAAATTTGTAATATAATGCACATCAGAGATCACTGAACCAGCAGCAAAGGCATTGCAATAAACCCTTTGATGCTTCCAGAAGACCACAAGACGTGACTCTTAAATACCTGCTCCCCCGTGCATGCCAGGAGCTTGGCTCAACACCTGCCTTGCTGAGCTGGCACAGCACCAGCTTCATCCTGCTCAGTGCCCTCTCATATCTCTTGCCTCCATGTACCACAGTTCAAATTCCCTTGCTTCCAACTCCCAGTGCTGGATTCCGTTTTTCTAACATTTCTGCGTTGGCCATCATTTTCATAGCTCTTTTCTACAGATCCTTCTGCATAGTCAGGAGAAAATCACTCTGAAGGAGGTCACAGTTATTTGAAAAGAGACCCCATGATTTATTTGCAAATATTTAGTGTGACAAGCAGTGCATCCAACTCCTCAGTTTCAATTCTTGGTGGTATTTATTTTCTAGAGGATACACCACAAACAAATTAATGCAAGTGTTGCATGAAGACTGTGAGAATTCAAGCAAAATTAAATCTCCACTCTTGACAATCCTACTTATACGAGCTAATTTGAGATAGAAAATTAATGACAAAAAATCCAACCGAAAACATCCTACCAAAAAAATCCCTTGGCATGTACTTAAGGGGCCTACATGGAAGCAACCTGTCCTTCTAGCAAGAAAGAAGCAAATAGATTTTACATCCTTACAAGAGCATTTATTTTGGTTTTCAGCTTGGAATGAGGAAAGGGGTCTCATTTCTTTTTTCAGCAAATTAAAAAAAAAAAAAAAAGAGTTTCTGTGTGCAATTATGTAGCTGTTATGCTTTAGTTTTCTGTGCATTGCACCTTCACTTCTGAGAGTGCTGTCATCAAACACAGGCAGCTGCGAAAAAGAACTAGAAGAGAAATAAAAAATATCCAGGTGCTGTTCACTGCAATCTGTTGGAAAGCAGCATAACAGACACATGTCCTCTTGGGGAGCGCCGGACTACCTTTGTCTCTCAGGCTAAAATTAAATCTCATTCTTACTGAAAGTGGGGTTATTTTTGTGCACAGATGAACCTAACACCCAACCCCTCACAGGATTTCGCCTCGAGCATCTACAGGGCAGTGTCATGTCATATGGTGGTAGTCCAGGCAGAGGGCTCTCCAGAATACCTGAGAAGGCAGTTATGCTTTATAAAAGTACATTAATTTGGATGTTGTCAAACAACAACAACAACAAAAAAGACAGAAAAGACTAAACCCAGATAACGAAACGCTAGCAGGAAAAAATTTCCAAGTGTGAGAATTCTCCAGATTTATAATGTCCCTTCGAGGACTGCTGCTACCAGCTAAGGGGGTCGAGCTCCAATGGGTCTGGCTGCAATCTCACTTCCAAACCAGTCCCACTTCGAGGGTGCCCTACCAAAGCTGCGTTTCCAGATAGATGAAAAGTCCACTCACAACTGATGCTTTCCCTGCTGGAGGGATGAAGCTGCTGGCTGCGTCCCTATGCTCACATTTAAGTCTTTGGGAGCTGTCTCACACCACTACAGTGGATCATTGAAAGAGGTTTGTTGTGGTTCCCCAAAAAGGAGCACCAGCTAGGTGGGGTCAGGCAATGACTCAAGGAACAATACAACAGAATTTTATTTACCTCAGCAACGGCTAAAACATTGCTAATCAACTTCTCAGTCAAGCACCAATTCACATTTATCAATTATCACCAGATATCACTTATCCATTAAGCAAGCACCACATAACACTCAATCGTTATTTGGAGGGAAAAATCAGACAGAAGACAGAGTAGGAAAGAGTTGAAAGGTAAGAAAGAGGGGCAGAAAGACAGAGATAGAGAGACACAGACAAACACGGAGACACAGAGAGAGCATCACCCCCTTGTTCCAGCCCATGTCTTCTCTTCAGGCAGAAATCTTCATTTCAGGCAGAAACTCCTTCCATGGGGGCAGTGGTGGGTCGACAGAGAGTACGTGGCCGGACTCACCTTTTATATGGTTTGGTCCATCTAGGACCTCCCCTTGGAGGTGATGACAGCCCTGTATCCAGGTAACCTTCCAATTTGACCTTTCGGGGATGGCAACAGCCCTGCATCCAGGTTGCCTTCCGGAGGGGCAGCTGGTTCTCCACCGGGGAGACAAACTCCAGCCCCCAGCAGCCATGCATGCTCGAAACGTTAACAACTTCCTAAAATTAGTTCACAAAAGAACCTTTCTTCCAACATGCTCTGCTCGAGCTGTTCGTAGACATGGTGGTGGCTCTTCTTTAGAAATGTTCTGCCCGAATGCTCTGCCCGAATGGTTGAGACATAAACATGGATAAACAACATCATAGAGAGGGGGGATCCATCCATGGTAGGAGCTCATGACACACGGGCTAGGGACCTATTGTGAAGGAGCAATTGTATCGGATTTTTGGATTATTATTTTAACACCTACCTCATTCTAGGGGAGCTAATTTGTACACACCACTTAAACATTCTACCGCAATATGTCCCAAAAGACTTGGTGTAGTATTTCTTAGATGCAAAAGTTGTGTGGAATTTTTTTCCGAATATGTGATAAATACTTTTTTCCATATTCTAGCTTCCACTTGTTTCCATGCTGCTCAAGATTAATGAGGATTCTGAGCAAATCAAAACAACTGTCACCATGAGCCATTCTACTTTGAGCTTGATATTCAATCATTTTAAGTTTCCCATGACTTCATTTGAAGTTATGAGGTTGGAGGGCTTCTGGAAGTAAAGCCCTGAATGACTGGAGAAGCTCAGAGACACCGGTAACCAGAGATGCATTGAAAAGGCTCTCTTCAATAGAGGTTTCTAGTATTTCCAAATATTCCAATTCAGAACACAGTCACAATTTCTGAAATATTTTGTGAAATGAGTAATGAAGTTTGCCCTAGTTTTATGGGATAGGCTGTAGGACCACACCAAAAAAAAGTAGCCTGGAGGGACCCAGAGTAGCCTGCACAATACTAACGCTGGGGTCCTGGGGGCATTGTTTCTTTGGCAGCTTGGGAGCTGGGAAAGCAAGGAGAGAAAAAACGAAGAGTTCCCTAAAAGCCTTTTCTATATTACTGAAGGATTCATGAACAGTGAGAGTATAATTCTCCAGTTTTAAGAAACTGTCAGTTTATATTTCCCTGAAATTTTCCTGATACGATCTGAAAACAATTGCTGCAATGCAAATTTGTTGTAGAAGGCTGTAAGCAATCCTGCAGTCCCAACTAACATATTTTTTTAACCACATTCTTACCAGATCTCTTATTCAATTCCTATAAATGTTCCAGCCAACACACTAGCTGGTAGGAGTCCTTTTTACCACAGAGGTAATCACAGAGACGGGCTAGGGGAGGCGGGGAAAAAAATATCAAAATTATTGAATTTATAATTAAAATGAAACCATGTCTAGTCACAGAAATGTCTGTAAATAATCAAAACAGCATTTTCTTCTTCTAACAAAACACAAAATTATGCAGACTACCCACACAGCAATATCAGCAACGTTCCTTGCAGCACACAACCTGGCCAGTGCCACGGCGGAGAGGAACTTGCTCAATGCGTGTTCAGCCCCCGGGCTCAGACCTGGGGTAATAATGTGCTCTCGGTCTCACACAAACGCCTGTGAAAGGTGCCAAGCTGGCCCTGCGGTCACAAGGATCAATCAGTATCAGAAATGGATTGTGAAATGATTAGTTATGCAATTACAATACGCTTTTCACTCTCCTAGGTGAGAAACCTGTGATATTGTTATTTGTAGAGGAGGAAGTACTGCAGGCTCGTCGTTTGAACAGCTGCAAAGAACCTCACTTCTCCGGAGTTCTTTATTTGTAATCTACCTTGTCAAACACTCTGGTGGTTGTTTTGGGGTTTTTTTCCTCAGAAATGAATTCTCACTCACTTAAAACCCTCAAAATGTCTGGAAAATCTGTGCTGAAGGTCTCTTGTTATTTCCTAGTGGTAACAACCTGCCTTGTGTAGCTTACCTGAACCCAGCTATCCCACCTCTTAGGTACTCAACTTGACAAATCTTTATTCTGATTCTCTATTCAGTGAATATTTCAGAATTTTACATAAACCGTAACGATTTAAGTGAAGGAAAGGATGAGGCACTTAAAAGATGCTTTAAGCTCAAATACATTGTTTTGAGGAGCAGTGCACCCAAGATTCCTCTTTTCCTGGGTAAATGCTCTTAGCGTGAGGCTCTCTGCCCAGAACTGATCCACATTCTCATGGGGTACTTTGTCCATAAGAGGGGGCTGACTCTTAGCCTACGGGCTGGGACATCTTCATTTTTTTTAATGTTGGTAGCTTGCTTATGAAGCCTGGGTATTGGGATCTTGCTTATAAGGCTTAGGTGTCCCTAAGCACTTACAAGGAAAGGACCCAAAAGCACACATACAAGAAGCTAGCTCATTATGAAAAAAAAAAAAAAAAAAAAAAAAAAAAAAATGTAAACT
>NW_010143106.1:57320-64713 GCF_000699245.1 Pterocles gutturalis
GTGTAAAATCCATAAGACCAGGAAAGCAGACAATAGAACACCACATAAACTGTAGTTGAAAAGGCTTTAAGTTGCCTTACAAAATGATATATTCCAAATCAATACTTGTTTGTCCCATTTCTTCCTCCCCAGAGAAAAAATTGCTTTCTGAAAAAATAAAACTAAAAAACCCCACAACTTTTATTCTGAAAATGTCAATCATCCTATGGGCATTTCCCTAGAGCCAATATATGTATATTGATTAGAGTTGAAGTTCAGTATTGAAATGACTGAATTTCCAACACTGAATTTTTAAAATGTCAGTTTTAGAAAAAGGCAAAGTACATAGAAGAGCAAGTCACATCACTGGAAAGTAGAGCTGCAGCTATTACCAAATGTTTCTTTCTGTTTGCCTTTAACTGTAAGGACATTTAGCCATATTTAAAAAGTTTGCCAAGTAGTTATTTTCCTTTCAGATCAGATGAAAAAAAATCTCTTTTTTGAGCAAAGCCATTTCAGTGAGGTTATGGTTTTTTTTCAATAGAGATTTTTTTGTGAAAGGCTTCTAGCTTCAGTTGTTTGTATTTACCTTTAACTGAAAATTTTTGTTTTGGTCTTTTGTTTGGTTGGTTGGGTTTTTTACTTTTTCCCTCCTGAAAAAATGCTGGCATAAGCGACTGGTAGACTGGGCTCGGCTGGCAGGTGTTTTTCACATAACTCCGTTGCCCAGTATAAGAAACTTATATTTTTATTATGAGATCATGGGCGTTCTGTGTACCTGTCATAACTATTTAACTTACTTGGGCAATGCTATAAAATATCTTTTTGCCTTTCCTTTTTCCATGGGGCAGCTTCTGTTTTTTTTTTTTACCTGTCTTTTCAGTGGAAAGATCTGTGTACTCAGAATTGGAATCATCTAAAGGATGTCTGGAATCCAAGTACAAGTCTGCAAATGCTGAACTTTTCTTTTCGTTAAGGGGAATGAATGTATCAGACTGACTGCGGCGCTTCAGGGCTCTTACTGGCCTTCTCAAAGGTCTGATATTCCTTTAATTCTTCTTGTTTATTTTGTCATTTAAATCTCATTTGCTGGGTCGAAATCAAGTGGCTATGTGCCACCTGATAAGCACTTCTGAGTTCTTCTGTCTGTTGTTCCCAACTAAACTTGTATTTTTCCTCTTAGCTATGCTTGGACTTGTTGTTTCCATTGTCTTAAAAAGTATAGATTAATAGGCTGCTGGGGTTTCTTTGAGCTTCAGGCTACTCTTTAATCCTTTGTTAAATTCCTTTTAAATATTTAACATCTCACAGAATTACAGAACAATTTTTGAGATCCTCTTATCTAACTCCCGGTTTTAAGGAGTAACTTATGCTCTCCCTAGGGTTCTCAGAAAACTTTCTTCCTCCCCCCACCTCCCCTCTCCCCTTCTAGCCTTCCTACTCCATTACAAAATCTCTATGGACGTTCTTCTGGCGTATATCTACATCTACCATGTCTAGCATCAAGAATGTGACCTTATCATGATTAATTTGTTTTATCACTAAAACATCACTGCCTCCACATTTTCCCCTTTCTTTTACCCTATTTTTGCTCATTGGATTGTTTCTGTAGGAACAAGCTTCTCAGAGGCTAGATGGCAAATTCTGGGGAGGACTGGACAAAAATAAATGGCAGCATGTGCAAATTAAACTTCAAAGCAACTGTACAATGAAGTGGTTTTGTATTTTTCTCCCTAAAGTACATAAGTCACAGCAATTCTCAACCCATTCCACCTCATAAACATTCAAGGAAAACGTTAGCTCTGCTTCAACAATGTGATACATGCCTTTGGAAAAATATTTTCTGGAATGTTTCCCTTAACACAACAGTGTCCTCAGGATATACCAAGGAACTCCCCGTGTTGCCGTTTGTATTGTGGGAGGTGTTACAAGTCAGTAGTGCCAACAATTGTCTGTGAATGATTGGTGTAATAAGAGCTCAGTAATGTTTAAGGAATATGTGCCAGCTAAGTAAAAACTGTCTTTTTTTCCATTTAGGCAGCCACATATAACGTTGCATAAGCTGAGTGTGATAATAGCGTTTGTAAATCATACGTTTGAAGGGAGTGCAACAGAGCAACTCAGATGACAAAAAAAGTAGAAGGTGAAAGGGAATGTGGTCAGTCTGGAGTTATGTAGGAGGCTGGAAAAGCATCTGCAAACTACTGAATATCAGCTCGATCTCCACCACAATTTTCTGTTTCACTTGCAACATACATTGCATTTAGCAGAGGCATAAAACTGGGATTACATGAGATGACCGGATCTCTGCCGTTTTCTCTTCTTTTTAGGTGTTGAGAAAAATCCATTTTCTCATGAAGAACCTTCAAAGTGCACTTTGTTAAGAGAAATGGAAAAAAAATAACTTCACAAAATACTGTTGTCTTAGTGAATGTCTCATTTAGCTGCGAATAAGAGCTGGGCAGTTTTCACTGCAAAACTCCAAATCAAATGAAACATCTGTTTTTTAATTCTGTTAAAATCCAAAACTCAGCCCAAGTTCTTCGAAAGTTTTGCTGAACTTCACAAGCATTTTTGTATTATGAAACATAGTATTGAGGAAAGCTGTCCTGATTTGCGGTTTTGAATGGATACCATGCAAAATCTCTGGATTTTTTACAAGATTAGGTGAAACTTGGTGGTTTTGACCGGAGTTTTTATTTGAATTTCTGGTTTTTGACATCAGCGTCAGCAAAGACAGAAAAGGCAGTGTTTATATGGATTATATGGATTACAATCAAAACCCGTGGTGAATAGAAAGATAAAAATCCTTTGAACCCTAGCAAAAGAAGTTTAGCAAAATATTTGTTATCCACAGATTTTATGAGACAATAACATAAGCTAAAGCATATTAACTGTGAATAGTTTTCTATTTGGGGCTGGTTTAGGGTGCAGTTATTGAAAAGTAAATAAAAATGTCAAAAAATGTCATGGTATCAGATGTATACCTGTGAATATAAATGTTGAACAATTCTGCCTAAATGAGTGATAAGAACTCATTTAGAGTTTTCTGATTCTGCCTTTTTCTGCAGTTTGTCCTGGGAAAAGTCCACTGGGAAGAAAGAGAAGGAAAAAAAAAAAAAAGAAAAAGAAAAAAAACACACAGAGGTTAAACATTAAGAGCTAGTGGGACAAGGTTTTGCCCAGTTCTTATCCACATCTTAGGTAGTTAAAAATCCCTACAGTAACGATTACCTGCAGATCTGGAAAAGTTAGGTTTTAAAAAGGTTAAAGTACTCCCCAGCTCTTACTCCAGTCAAGTAAGTATATCCACATTTATTTACCCCTAAGTTGAATTAAATTATATATGTGCGTTATTATCTTGAACTTCATGTACAATGTCTATTTCTCACTACATACATGATCTTTAAATTTACTTATGTTACTCAGCATTCAAATACCAGCCCAGGAAACTGCTGGACATAGGAATCCCATAGTTTCCCGGAGCCATTTCCAATCTCCATGGACACTACCGACTACAGTAGAAAAGGTGACAACAAGACACCACTGTCACCAGAGTGCGAAAAGGCATCTGCCACCAGTTGAGACCTTGATGCCTGTTTTTATCAGTATCTCTGCCAGCCATAGCACAGCACTCTTGTATCAGCATTATCTTGCAGAATAAGTGTTCTGCCAGGAGGAAGCACAACCAAGACTTGTTTGACAGCAAATATTTCCCTTCACTTTTACCACACCCTAACCCATACAAAAGTACCTTGATCTGGATATCAGAAAATATCTAATGTGAATATTGCTCTTAGATTTGACACAAAAATATTTTCCCTGTGGTACGATATACTCTGCTGTGGCAAGTTGTTTTTTATACTGCAGAAATATTATTTTTTTTAAATAATTTTCTGATTTTTCTCTAAACCTCTTTTTGAATCCGTTCTGTACTGTAGTCTCAGACACAATTTGGCTGTATGTCTTCACATGGGAGTAACAATACCTTTACTTGACCTTCCTCTGTCTCACCTCTCTCACCTCTTGTCAGCTCAGCCACTGGGCAGTGACAAGGACAAGGACACCTTCCCACAAGTGCGGAAGATGTAATTCAGAATTCCAAATTCTAAAAAAGGTGCTACAACAGGTTCCAAACAGAGGATACTGATCATTTTTCTGATCTCCCTGGTGAAAGACAGTGCTCAGGATGCAATGTTTGGTCTGAAACATCAGCTAGTAAGCCAGAAGGAGAGCTGAGAGAAAAAATGCAAAATGTGCCTCTTTGTGAATTCTAATATTTTTATGTGCAATTTCACCCTGATTAAAAAAGTTAAATATTTAAATGCACTGTTTTGTCAGTTCAAAAAAACAGAGTCTTAAGCAAAATTAATCATTTTGACAGTCCATTTTTGTTTGGATCTGACATGAATTTAGCTCTACCTGAGATGAACAAGTGTCTCATAGGGAACAATTTGGTTTAACAGACAAAACAAAATGCCGTTCCACTCTTGGTCACAAAACCTTTACATTCAAAACCTCACTCTTCTTTTCTTTTTTCTTTTTTTTTCTTTTTTTTTTTTTAATTATAAACATTGTGAGAGGAAAAGTATCTACAGATTTAGCAGCTACTGCCAGCTGCCAAACCCCGTAATCCCCAATACTGAGATTAACACATAGAGTCACTGGGTAATGTAACATTACCTTCATTTTGCTGGTAACGTTACAATGATCTTTAGGGTACTTTAATCTGAAGACCTTTCAATACCTAAATTCCTGTAGATAAATACATGCAGGTTGCACAGACACGGGGAACAGAAAAGGGTTTCTGAGCTGGTGAGAGCCCATATTTGGTCCATGTCCCAAGAGGCTACAAATCAAAATTACAAGTCTCTGAAAACATTGAAGTTAGCGAACAAGACTCAAAGCTCAGTGTGTGGTCCCTGCTAGTATGAGGGACACAGCTTCAACCTGTCCTTCAAACAGGGAACTAAACCTGAGCGCACGCACTGTTGGCCTGTGTGGCATTCAGTGGCATTGTCCCTTTCCTTTGGCGTTGAATTCCAAAGGAAGGTTAAGAGCTGAGGATTCAGACAAAAGACCAGTGTCAGGCCCCTATCCAGCTCTGTTGTGTCACCCCACCTAGGTGTCTAAACCTCGCCCCTTTCCTCTGAATTTCACCTTAATGTATTCCTGAATTTTTCTGGAGAGAAGGTTTCTGAGGATCCCTCTGTCCAGGAAAATGTAAGGGGAGCTTAAGACCCAACTCCATTCTGCATTGCTCTGGCCGGACAGCAAAAGCTGGAAGCTTTGGTGTGGAAATACCTTTGGTGAAGGTGAACTATCAGTCCTTTTCTCATCTATTCTCAATTTTGTCCACTTTATAACGCCAGGTAATTTCTCAGCAAACCATTCTGGACTAACAATAAAGGTGTAATACTCCATGTTGAAGTAACAGATTATTCCCCCAGGATGTATTGTTGCAGACAATTCTTTTCCCACACAATATCACTGAGTGAATCAGTCTAGATTCAGAAAATGTGACTCTTAAACATTCAGTTTATTAGGAAAGTTGCAACAGTTTGAAAAAAACCATCTGTAAAATCCATTTAAACTGTATTTAAACTCTACTCAGTGAGTTAACCTTTGTTTGTATCACTTTCATTTGCACTACTAAAGTTCAAAAGGTAAATCAAGATGATTTAAGGGAAGGCTGAAGAGGTTTAAGTATATGTATGCACAAAATTTGTGTTAGTTAACTAGCTCTATGTAGTGAAACTAGTCTATTCTTCCACATTATTATTAAAACCAGTGAGGTTTTGGAAGGATGGACAGCTATACGATTTTGCCATCAATCTACAGATTTCTGAAGACAAAGTCCAAAGCACTTAAGTATTAGTGAAAAAGCTATTCATATGATTGTATGATAGCACAGTACAGCAATTACAGCCATTACGAGTACTCAAAGGCATGTTCCCAGTCTCCTGTGATCCATGAAGATCTTTCTCTTTGTCTCAATAATTGTGCCTGAGGAAACCAATCCATAGATGTCAGGTAAAGGAATACCTGCAGAATGGCTAGCAAGAGCAATAATAGCACTGCAATCTGGAAGTCGGTCCTGAACACTGACATTGTCTGGAAACACAAAGCAAAACTGAGAAGGAATTAGAAAATTATATGGCCCAGAACAGAAAATCAATGGTACCAGCTATGAACATGTGCTTATTACCACTGCTGGCAGCAGCTGGCAGGGAACCCAACTCAATAAAGTGAGAAAATTACAGCAAAATGTACACAGTTCAGTTTTAACACTCTGCATCATTTTTATCTGATGAAGGATTTTAGTGTGATGAGAGCTGTGGAGAGATGACAACTTTGCATATCCTCTCAGGACAGTAAATCAGAAAGAAAACTTTCGTGAATCTGGGAAGGTGGGTAAATTTACTTGTATCCGGTATGTATTTGAGGAGAGGGGAAGTGATGTACTGCCCCAATTTGAAGTGATTAGCTGGCATCTTCCCAGGCACTGGCTGTTAAGCAATATTAACGATAGTCTTGGAGACTGCAGTGCATCTGAAAATGAATGTCCTATCAAAAAGATTTCTTTGGAACTAGAGCTTCTGAAACCTAATCAGCAAGGAATCCTGTCATGTAGCAGCATTCCTATTGACTATTGTAACCGTTTTTACTTGATATTCACCAAAGTTGTTTAAATATTCACTAAAATTTGCCAATAAAGCAACCTCTAGTTTAAAAATATAATTGCAAGAAATCTAAGCAAAGCAACTACAACTTCTTCTACTGAGTTTTGGGGGACGATCCAACCAAAATATTCATGCAGATTTCCTCAAAAAGAATCCAAGACAGTTAGTCAGAAACTGGTGCCCTCTGTTTTTCTTAGGAAAAAAAAAAAAATCTTATGATTTGTGCTTGAGAAAATTAAATGTATCTTTGGTCAAACCAATATTATATATAGAAATACTTCTTTTTCTCATTTCTGAGAAATTACTGTTACATAAAAAGCTCTTATTTAATATTTTTAAATGAAGAAAATCAATCTAGATTCTTTTTCAGTTTGAAAGGATGGCCGGTTCCCAAAAGGAAGCTAGTTATAATTTAAAAAAAAAAAAATTTCAAAGACAGACGAGAAGTTTTTTTATAAAACTAAAAATAAACATTCAGTTACCTGGAACCAAAAATTTGGCTGAAGAATGAGAAAAAGTCAAATGCTTTAGATTATTTTGTGAGCTGAAAAAACAACTTTCCTCCTAGCTCTATATACCTTTAATATTTTAAGATAAGTTATTTTGCCTCTGTACATTTCCATCTTTCCAATATTTGCTTTTGCTATTTGCCTTTCCATTTTGCCTGAATTTACCAATTTACCGAATTAGATATTATGCATATCCTTTGTCTGTTTCTAAAAATGTTTAAT
>NW_010143106.1:64759-115668 GCF_000699245.1 Pterocles gutturalis
GTAAAGGACAAGAATAAGCATGTTAACTGGAAGGAAAAGGGTGAAGATTTCTTACACAAGGGACTAGAAATGTAGATGGTTTTCTAATGAGTGTTTTGCACGCTGAATCTTTTTAGTATTGCTTTGGTTTTGGTGCTTTCAATAGGATGAGTGGGATTTCTCTGGCCAAATATACCTACAACCACATCTGAATGAATTGTCTGGGATCCTTTTCTCATCAATGAAGGAGAGAGGGTCTTGTGGGAAGATGTAGCAAAGTGGGAGAGGTGGATTTGGGGTAGCTTTTGCCACTGACTGCATAAGGTGCCTGAGGAGACTTGATTGCTGTAGACATCAACAGCAGGTGAGGTGGCTCCCAGGCACTATTTTCTGTGTCTGCACCGAACCTGAGTTAAATTTTCTAGTTTCTTAGTAAAGTTTTTTCTTCCTTAAAAACAGAAGGACAAGGTGATGGATTTCTTCAACTGTTTAATTGAGACATAATGTGGCTGTAAATTAATCTTCTCCTAGCACTAGAGAAATGATGCAGATATCACTTCATTCTACATGAATTTCCAGTTAACCCCTTGCACGTTATACATCGACGTGTACTCCTAAGGCAAGCTCAGATTGTGGTGGTGGTCTCTTTGTCCTCAACTATTTTTTTTGATACAATTTCTTCTTCCCTGTCTTTGGCACTGCATATTTTTCTCTTCTCACAAGTCAGTCATTTTGGTGCTCAGTGGTTTTCTTAACTTCTCTAAAGTATTTCAATAATAGCTATCCGCTTATGAAAATGTCAGATATAGTAGCAAAACTGTGCTTGTTTGTAGGCACACACACATGCACACTAGCATGAGGGGTCACTAGTTACCCAGTCTCTTATGCTTCCAGCCATCTTATTTAAATCACTGGGAACATCTGCAGAGAACACAACAAATTAAGGAACTGTTTAATTTAGAGTTTAGCATAGATAGCATTACTATGCAACCCTAAGTATTTTGCATTTATTTTTCACTTTCTATTAGCATATATTATTCCACATGGTAATAGCTTTAAGGGGCTGATAAATGAAAAAATACGAACAGATTTTTTTTTCCATCTTGAACTCAAAAACTGTTGTTCTATTTCAGCAGAATTTTTAAAAACAAAATTCTTGTGTAACCAAGTTTTATCTTACCTTATCATCTGCTGGAATGAGACAAATGTAGACAAAACAACCTGCTTCTGTAAGAGGGCATAACATAAGCAGATTAATAAAAAGTCAGTTAGATAATCTTTCTAATTTTGAGACATTTGAGAAAGGATGGTACTTTCTGTGGGCCACAAATAATTAAATAATGAAGACTGTAAAAATATCATTAACTCTGTTTTTTATTTTGACATATTTATAAAAATATTTGTTAACAACTTGGAAATTAGTTTAGATTCTTAGTGCTTGTCTTTAACGGCTTGAATTACAAGGAATTTAAGTTGCAAAATTGCAATATGTGAATAGTCAATATAGTGTAATCTCTGTGAGCTTCAGTCATATGAGTTATCTAATTCCAATTTTAATAGAAGGGTCAGGTTTCAAATATAAACATAAATAAAGTAACCCACATGGGATTAGAGTTATCTGTTGTGCTACTAAATACCTTGAACAACAGTCCCCAACAGCAGTCACATCAAGATCTTTCCATTCCCTCTGCTCAGGTGTTCATTAAACAAGTTCACATCCAGCTACAATATCAACAAACTTTTGGAGCATTTTGTTGTTACTGATTTTAAAGCGTACTTGTTGCATTTGTCTATGTGAAAGAAATGCAAAGAAAGTTCACATTATCTCCCTTGCCTTTTTATTCAGGCTTTGAAAAATTACTTGCACAAGTGCCCTACAGCTCCAGCCCAGAGTGCCCATGGGCACCCTACAAGCTAGAGCCAGCCTGTAAAAAGGGAGGCTCAGCCTGGTCCAGCGTGACAGCACAGCCAGGCTACACACAGAGACCCCGAAGCAAGTGGAAGAGGGAACAAGGAGCTCAGAAGCAGTTCTTCATTTGTTAGTGGCTTTCTATGCTGATTGCTAAATTCTGTAGATCGTCTTTGGAGTAAATCATATCTCCCACTGACTATAGAAGAAGAGTGGGCAAGTGGTATGATTTCTTTGGTTCACTTACGCAGAGGCAGAAAAATAATTTTACGCTTTGCAAAACCTTAACTGGAGGTGTCTATGTTGCCTTTTTGTATCTCACCCTAGGCCCCTGATTCAAAACTTGTTCAGGTCAATAAATAGTTAATACTGATGTCAGGAAGCTGTAGGCTAGGTTGTAAAATATCTAGTCTTCAAGAATATCAAAAATCCTCTACTTTTATCTGCAAGAATTACTTATGTAAGGAAAAGATGTGCTTTCTACCTTTTTGTAAAATGAAGTCCAAAGCAAACCTTAGGAAACATACAACAGGCCAAAAACTGATCTTCATCTTCCCCAACAGACTTGGCATTCTCATTCTGCCATCAAAAACTGGTTTAGGAAAGATAACTCCACCTTTGAAACAGAAGCTCTTGCTAAGGAAATATTCTTGAATAAATTTTTCAATGTTGACTGTACTTTCTGTGCTTCTGATGCTAAAATGAATGTCCTCATACATATTTCAGTGAGGTCTTTTTTTTTTTTTTATGGATTTGGCAGGTCTCTGTGAAAATTTATTTCTATATATGATTAATGTCACTTTTTAATGTGTGTTGGAGTTTGCTGAGATAATATAATCCTTGCAAACTCAAAATCCAGAGGAGCTGGCACAGGCAACTGTGCCTGTAGAAGTATATTTCTCTTCTTGTGGTACTAGACAGAAGTTAAAGATACATCATTAATTGACCCAAGCAGAAAAAGAATGGGTTTGAATTTTAAAATATCTTTTATTTTGAATTTTGTTTGAATATTACGGCAATCTTAAAGTCCACCCTATTCCAAAGCATTTCTGCCTTTAGTACAGTATCAGAGAGTTGTAGAAAATGACATGAGGAAGGAAAAGCTTGGAGAGGCAGGTGTTTCTCTGACACAGGCAGGATCCACCATCCCTGGTAAGTGCTTGCAAATGTTTATGAAAACTGCTTTTAAAAACCTTTGGTGATGAAATCTTCCTGAGCTCTCCAGACCATATAAGCCAGTGCTTAACCAAACACATAGCTAGAAAGTTTCTGTAATAGTCAAGCTGCATTTTCCTGCTGTGATTTAATCTCTTCCCATCCTGTCCAAAAGTGATCTGAAGAACAGATCCCATTCTCTCCGTGAGTGATTTATAAACTTAAAGATTGCCATTATTTCTCTCTTCCGTCATCTGTTTGAGACCATCCAGTTGCTTTTAAGCCATGTTCACAGGTCATTATTTCTATGTCTTTATTTATAGACTTGTCAAGTTTGTGATAGACTTTATAATTGGGATGGGATGAAGGTCTTGGAAGAGGAAGGCAGGAAAAAGTGAGTGGTTGGTTTTTCTCTTGTAAGTGAACTCAGGATACAATCCAGGAGTTCAAGCCAGCCTTGGCAGGAAGGCACAGCATGGAAATCCCAGGTCATTCACAGAGAATAGAGTTTTGTCAGTATGATCTAGAGTAAAGGAGTATGTTCTTCACAGTAATTCCTAGGGGTCTAAGTCCTTATGTTTCTAAATGTGTGGTGAACAAAACTGGAGACAGTTTTCTGGCACAGACCTCACAAAAGTTGAAGAGAATGGTAGGGTGATTTCATCTTTTGTGTAATTGAGACCTCTCTTTACACATCTGTTGAGTTTTCTTCATATATCCCAGGATGATGGTTGTCTCTTTTTGTAATAGCATGATGTTGTTGACTTCTGTTCAGCTTGCCATCTTCTATAAGCACTAGTTTCTCTCTCACAGATCTGCTGTAGTTCTTTCTACATGTTTGTCCTCCTAATCATGGATCCTCTCATTTATCCTTGCAATATTTAATGCTAATTTTTTCAGATAATTTCTCCAACTGGTCAAAATCATTCTGAATTCTAACTCTGTCCTGCAGAACTCTTGCAGTTCTTTCTGACTTCACTTTATCATCAGGCCACATTACTTATAAATGCAATGAGTATCTTCTTCAGCCAAGGCATCCTGAGCTGCATTAGGAAGGGCTGGGTCAGTAACCATGTAAAGTGGTGGACCCCAAACTTGCCTTTTCTTTTTATTTAACTATTTTATATTTACATTTGATTTTTAATTATTGATTTCATTAGCTCTTATTAAAGAATGTCTGGTACATTATACACCTACACATTTGTGGATGTCTATATTTAATTTTGATATCTTTATATTTGGAGAGATACATACACACATATAAATATATATAAAGTGTATGGATAAATAAAATGTACTTACGTATATTTGTACGTTCCTTTCTATAAATAGAGAAAAAATATAAATGTATCTATATAAAGATTTTTCTATAGCAGCAATTGCTGGGCTAAAGTAAATGGGAAGCCAGTCAGAGGGTGCTTTGAGATCATATGGATATGACAGGTTCAAAAAATGGCAACCAGCAAATCACAGAGCAGTATGAAAACCTGTGGGGTATTCTGTTTTCAAAAATGGTGTACGTGGTTGTCAGAGGGTTCTTGTTTTGTTGTACTTTTGGGTAAACTGGAAGGGGTTACTTGTCCTGCCAGCCAGTCACAGGGCTGCCTGCCAACACATGTCTATGCCATCTTACTCAAAGGGGCAGAAGGAGGTGGAGCAAAGACATCACATGACTGAAGGGAGGGTGGGACTTCCAGGGCAAGTGGAACACATGACATCCAGGAGGGGTGGGACTTCCCTGAAAGCCAAGGGGCAGCCACCATTGCTTATGTTGGATCAATGGTGTCCTTACCCCCTTTACCCATCCAGTATGGCGGAAGAGGATGGCCAAGGGGAACAGCAACCACTCTTCTGTGTGAGCGAGGAGGGCAATGTAAAATTCACCTGTTGTTTGACAGGGCCAGTGCAACATGAGTGCTCTTACTATGTCCAACCCACAGAGATTCACCACATGCACGCCTTGCAGGGAAAGGTTGTAGAAAAAAAAAGCAAGTCACAGCAGCTTGAGTCTGGAGAAGAAAAAGAAAATAAAATCATTAAAACGAGGCCAATAGATTAAAGAGAAAAATGTGTGGGTTTGACTTCTGTAATTGGTAAATCAATAACGTATATATTGAGGAGTCTCTGTAAAACAAGGTATTTTGTAACTTTCCATTCCTTAGTGAAACTGATATGACACTATGAAGTTACGTTAGCTGAGTCTGGAACAGCTGCATTCTTTAAGTACCTTATTAATTGTAATATATATTCTGCATCTTGATATCTACTGGCTGTATAAAACTTGTTGTTGAAGTAAATCAATCCTGAATAAAAGCAGCAAATAGAAGTTTGCAATAGATAAAAGTGGTACACAGCAAAGACTTTGGGCACATTTCTTGGCTAGACTTATTTATTAGAGGGTTGATTAGTTCTTTAAATCTTTTGTAATAGAAACACATATAAATACACAAATTTTGTGTTTATGTTCATATTTGCATTTTATCTCACACTGTTATATCATCGGATCATTTTTAGGCCTTTTTTTTAGTGTGTCCAAACTAAGACTCCTGAAAGATTATTAACCACAGAGCTGAACACTGGATAGCACACACAAGTGTTAAAACCACCTACCTTTATGCATAAAATGCCAAGTGAATAAATGACAATTAATCAATTGGTTTTAATAGCTCTGTATCATCTAGAACTGTAAATAAAACAACAGTACTGACAAACTATTTTAGTCCAGGGGGTTTTTTATAGTGTTTTTAAACCTTTGCTCGGCTTCACATCAAATTAGGAACTTCGTAGAACTAGGCTGGATGTACAACGTAAATTGGATTTTATCTTAGATGCAAAAAGTCAGTTGTATTTGATACACAGACATAGAAAATACCATGTTAAATAGATATGATAAAGTTAAAGACACATCGGAGATTCATGATGAGGCTTCTTCATAAACAAGGTAGAGCTAAAACGAATTGCTGACCATCACTTGATGTCAAATCTGAGCTTCACCTGAGTTAAGTACTTAAGAGTGTAAATCACCAGTGGCTAATCCAAAACTTCTTTGGGGTGCTATATGCCTTCAAAACAAGAAAATTCAATACAGGCAGATACATAAGAGTGCATGACAGGACAGCCTTCTTTGTGTGCATATAGTTTCATTTTTTCGCTTTCCAGAAAACCTTATCAGCCACAGCACTTTTTTGATGAGATGGCTATTTTATTAATCTTTTCTGGGAGATTTTCTCAATAGGTTGTTGTTGTTAATCGGCATTAAATTTTTCTTTTGACTAATGTTAAGCATGATCGATTCCCAACCGTGCTAATTTGAGGTTATAGTTTTAAAGCTGTTATTATTTTCACAACTGTGCAATGGTTTTGCTGAGCAATTCAATGTGGCAAAAAAAAAAAAAAAAAATGCTCATCTGAATTTAAGGCAAAGGCCAATTAGTTTTTGAATATTTCAATTGAGAATCCTAAGGGCTAGGAACAAACCATTAGGAACATTTTGTCTCATCAGGCAAAAAATATAGGTATTGTATTTTCCTAGTACCTCTAATGGTGGAGGAAAGAGGGTAGTTTGGCTATGCATTTTAAATATGTGTTTTCTTATTGATTATCTTGCCTTACTGCTTAACAAGTCCTAAGGTTGAGGGAATTTGCAGGTGAATATGCAATATGAATTCTCTTTTCTTTTTGCTTTTTTTTTTCATATTTCAGGTTGTTCTCCAAGCTTGTATTATTATTATTATTATTTATTAAATTCATTGATTTTCAGATGTTGAATGCAGAATATACTTTCTCCACTGCTAATTGCTAGAGCAAGTTTTCACACTTTCCAAATACAGTGTTGTTTCTGCATAGGGGTGCAAGATGAAAATGTCCAGTTGGGGCACATTGGATTAGGGAATATTGGCCTGTAAATTAGGGAAGAAAGTTATTCAGGAACAGCAGTTCATATCCCAATCTAATCAAGTAAGCACCACCAAGATAGTCTTAGCTAATAGAAAGGGTAAGGCCAAAGTGATAAAGACTATTTGCAGAAGATAAGTACCTACTTTGAAATTCCTATCATCTGCAACAATTTTCTTTCTACTTCCTGTGCTCCAAACACAAAGGCCTCAACCCTTACAGAGCCTTAGTTGTGGCCACATCTCTTCCTTCTCTTTGTTTTCTCTCATGCTATCAGCCCACGTCCTTTTATGTTACCCAACCTTTTTTCCCGATCTTGGCTTTATGTTCTCTGCCAGACCACATGCTAGTAAGTCCTAGCAATGACGCGTGTTCTCATGTCACATCTCACATTAACAGTCTCATTATACATTCAGATGTCTCTTTAAATCCCACTCCCTTCCTATCTAGCTTCCACTTGGCATCAGTAACCTTCACAGCCAGTCTCAACCAAATTGTGACTCCAGGCCCTGCTTTGGCCGTTTCCTGACAGGAAGTACATCCCAGATTTAAGGCCCCGGCTTATCCCAGCACTTCCAAGCAATGGACCTGCAGATCATAGAATCATAGAATCACAGAATCATTAAGGTTGGAAAAGACCTCAAGGATCATCAAGTCCAACCCAACCCCACCCAACCCACTAACCCATGTCCCCAAGCACCACATCGACACGTTTCTTGACCACCTCCAGGGATGGTGACTCCACCACTTCCCTGGGCAGCCTGTTCCAATGCCTGAGCACTCTTGCAGTGAAGAAATTTTTTCTAATATCCAGCCTAAACCTCCCCTGGTGCAACCTGAGGCCATTTCCTCTTGTCCTAGCACTTGTTACTTTAGATAGATAGATCATATTAAGTTCCTACACCAGAGAGTACATTTCAGTGCACAGTAAATATGGGTGCCACCTTTGCATTCCTGGACACCAGCTTCACCTGTTCCAGAGTTTCCTCCATCCTGGTCTGAAGAAAGCACAGCCCTCTGCAATCCTCTTTTTTTTCCAAAAGAAGACACTATATAAGCACTATTACTGTCAGTGATAACCTTTCCTTAACTTTTACAATTATTAAAAGTAAATGCCATTAATCATCCCCAAAGTTCCAGGACTTAGTTATCATCTCTTAAGCTCTGGCACTGATTAATCAATCTGGCACTGATTAATCAATCCAGCTTTCCTTTTTTTTCCCCTTCCCCCTCTGTCTAGACTTGTATTATTATGTTTTAAGAGTTGTATCCACAGCCAGATGGATAGGTAGGTGTCAGTGTGCCATCATGTACATACAAAAATATATACAAATGCAAGTTCAAATGTATACATTAAATAAGACACAAAATAGCTTCCAGTCACAGTACTGTTGTGATTTTGAACAGTATTATAGCAGCAATGACACTCACTCACCTTTCTTTATCTTTATTTTAGAGGTGCCCACAGCCAAAATCCCACCTTGCATGGCTCCACCAGCACCTATGAATCTTTGCCCTTGAAGGATTTGTTCTGTACTTACTACCCTGATAGTCTATCTTCTGAACATAATTTTGACAACATAAACATTTTAAACATAAACTGAACAAATTTTGCAGCACTCTTACATGTATTCAGTACTGTATTCACTCTGCTCATGCTCCTCGGACCAGATAGTATTTCCTGATTTTTAAGTTTTTAATTACCCTAAAAATTTCACAGCATATCAGAGGGGTAATAAGCCTTTGAAATCTTACCTCAGAACGAAATAATGTGAAATGTGGAAGATATTATAAAATTGTAGAGAGTCTGGGAATGTACTGTAATCATAGTTTGGAATGTCCTCTCCGTGTGAAGTGTGTGAATGTGTTTTGACACTTTCAACCTCCAAAACACTGAAGATCCGGGACTTTAGGTAGGGCTAATATATTTACTTTTACCTGGAAGCAAGTAAAAAGTTAGAGAAAAATAAAGAGAATTCAGAACTGCTTGTGTTGGTTAAAAACCAAAATGCCAACATGTTGACAAAGCTGGAGTTTATGAGCAAACTTTGAGTGATGGATATTCAAGGGCATATATAATATGCTAACCTTTAGGTGATCCACAGCTGCACAGTCTTTTCTACAAGACACATTACTTGTCATCAATGGCAAGACAGTAGAAAGTATTTTCTCCTGCTCCTATCTAGTTATCAAGGAGTAAAACTGAAACTTAGTTCTTCTGGCTTCCTAATATTTTTATAGAGCCAAGGCCACAAAATGCTTTTTCTTTTAACAGCTTACAGCAATACAGAAGGAATTTCTAGAATGACTTTCACAGAGACTGTGGTGTTTCATCTCCGTTTCTCTGTGTTCCCAGTAGCATTCACGTACTTTGTGGTATGAGAGCATAAGAGCAGTTAAGTTGAAAGGCAAACATTTTCCTTCAACAATAAATTCATTTCCCGCTTTCAGTGAAGTCAGTGGATGAATGACTTTGAACGAGCACCTCTGCCTGCCTCTTGGCTCACATCCCTGTATTTGTAGCACTCACTGCAACCCATCCAATTCATTTCTGGGAGCAAGTAGCAACCAGCCCATCAAGGAGAGAAGAGAACAAAGGAAGCTACAGCATACTTCCAAGACTAAGTGACTTTCTGGTATAGATTATAGTGTCCCAGAGCTTTTGGCAAGCCATTCGTGGGATGTCAAAACAAAACCAAAACAATGTTGGAAGGTTAGATTTAGTTCTTGGACAGGTTTTAATGAGTTGTTGTAATGAGAGTGTAATTTAACAACTTTTCGTCTAAAATCGTCTGTCCCCTGTATTGCTGTAGGAGAGACTTAACTTTTATAAGCAGAAAGGAAAATAAGGTGATCTAGTTCAGATTTAAGATCCTCAATCTTCATTAGTTTGGCTGTTTAAAAACACCACTTGAATGAAAACTTTATATAGAAACCTGATTGCAATGTTTGGTTCCTGGAGAATTAGTTAATAGTTATACATTTGCTTATTTATAAATGACTGTGATGAACTGTGATTCCAAAGCAAGCAGGTCTTTAAATTAAAATACTTCCTCACCTATGAACACTTACCATTATTGACAGTGTTTTTAGAATCCCATTCAAAGGTGGATCTTCAAGAGTTTCCTTCCAAGAAACTCTGCCTAGAGAAAGCTGAAAAAAAATGGGATTGAAAAGACTGTTAAGTACTCTCTCCTTTTCCTCATATTTCAGTTCTTTAATATTAAAATACTGTGATTTGGTCTTCTAGAGTATGAATTTTTACTTTTCTGTATAAGATGAATTCATGCTTTACCCTTAGAATTTGACAACCGCACAACTTCATAGCTCATTTTCTTCCATTTTCCATAACTCCTGCTTGTCTACAAATGGAGCAAAGAAAGAAATTACACAACTCAGACAATGACAGGGATGCTGGGACTTTCTTCTTTGCAGAAACCAGGTGAAATACAGCTTAGGTGAAATTAGGTGATTCAACTACTGAGATCCAGCTTTCTGCCTTTGAGAACTGTTAGGCACTGGGGGTCCAGGTTCTCTCTGTGTTAGCACCTTTGCTGAGTTGCAGATAAATAGTGAGGATGCAGCACTATCTTTAAACTGATTTATAAGGTAGTGTATTTGCAAATACAGAAAAAAAGACAAGAAATTCAAGTAATTAAAATATAATTGTTTGTCTCTCCTGTGACTTTTCTGTAACTCATATTAGGACAAAGCTACTTGTGCTCAAATTCATGCTCCAATACATTGGTCTTAGACATTGGAATCCAATCAACCTCACTGGAGTTGCAATAACACACTGGAAAACAATAAACCCCCTGTATCAGAGAGAAGATTCTGTATGTGTATTGTGCTTTTATGTCTATAGAAAAATATGGGAGTCAACGAATGAATTTAATGAGTAGTATAATACTGACCCTACACCCTTTTTGTAAGATACTATTTTACTAAAATAAATGGGGTCAACAGCTGTTTACAATCAAAAGCACAAGTTCTGAATAAGGCAACCTAACTGAAAATTATATTAAAGTAACAGCTACTGTAATATAAAAATTATTCCAAAATTCGTAATCTCTTTAAACAAGAATCATTGCACAAAGTATCTATTCTGAATGAACATTGCTCCTCAGAGCTGAACACTGAATCACCGCGCAAAGAAGCTTTGGTGTCAGTCCCCAGTGTGTACAGACAGTGCTGTCAGGCCATGGAAACTGTGTTTTTAAATATAGAAACAGTGCATCTGCATGACTTAAAGTAGAGCTGTGTTTTCAGTCAGTGGCATCTGCCAGATTGTGGGTGATGCTAGATCATGGCAACATGGTCGAGTTTGTGAGTTTGTATATAGGGAAAAGAACTTGCTTCACTGCCAGAAAAGGAGGAGAGAACGAAAGACTGAAAAGAGCTACTCAATGAAGAGAAATTCTGCAACACAAAGCTGGAGCAACTTCCCTATTCAGAATTTGGGTGGTGGGAAGTAGTGAGGGCAATATTTATTGTAGTTCTTTATCTGAACTTCATTCTTCTGGTTTTATGTGATTCAAACAGTCATTTTAAAAATTGCACGTCTTCTAGTTCACCATAAGGATGTCTTTAAGCCTTTTTTATTATAATGCCAAATATTAAATTTCAGCTTCACATTTTTTCATTGCGTTTAAATTCTCTTACGTTGCAACTAATGACCTTTGACATAGATTGTATATATATAGAGAGAGAGACATTATTGGTTTATGGTATGGCTTCATTGCAAAGAGGGAACTGAAAATTTAGCCTGAAGGAACAATTAGTAGTTGATCCTCTCTTTTTTCCTAGGAGGGTTTTTTGTGCATGCTCCCTTTTCCCTTTCCCCTTTCCCCCATCCTTGCTGCATTCTCTCAATGCTCCGTACACCCCAGTTCCCTTCGCACAAAGAAGCAGGAGCCCTGCTTACAGTATTGAATCTCCCATACAAGGTTTATGCTTTGAAAAAATGCTGGTTACCGTCCTGCACAGGGCTATGTCCCCTATCATACTATTTCTTGAATGGCTGCGGGAGGTTTCTCTCAGACACAGAGAAGACTTCACTTTTTCTGCTAAAATGAGGGCCAAAATAAGCTCTTCACTTTGTAAAAGGACAGGTGGATAGAAAAAAATCTCACATGCCAGTCGTAGCATCCAGAACTTGCCCGGTAGGCAAGAGCAGCAGCAGTGGAACACACCTATTTCCTCACCCTGCGCTGGCTCCCCATATAGAAACACGGCCAAGTTTTGGTAAGTTTGTACAATTTTCCAGAGACGTAAGCATCATAAAGGGTAGGATTGTTTGACCTTGATTAAAGGTTCCTGTGAAGCTTAAGTTGCATATAACTTCACTTTTTAATTTTGATATTTTCAGTTTACAGTGTTCTCCTGAGACATTTCTCACTGAAGGAATGAAAACAGTATTGGTAACTTTAGCTCTCTGACTCACCCACCAGTGACGAAGGGGAGAATGTAGCCTTCTAACTCATTCACTTTCTGTGGTCTAGCATTCAGCCACAATGTCTTGGCTTGTGCCTACTGTATCTGGGACTTCCAGATGTTCTCTTATCCAAGCACAGGACAAGCCCAGGAATGCTTAGCCTCCGAGATCATTTGCATGAGATGCAATGCAATTGGGATTACCTTTACTCTAGCTCCATCTTCAGTGGAGTTCAGACCATCTGCATGTGTCTGTCTCTTGGTGTACAGTAAGCTAAGCTGAAATACTAAAATAGTTTGCTAATTGTGCGTTGCATTTACCGGAGAAGACTGGAGCAGGTAATACAATGTTTTTAATGGAGCATTGGTAATTTACATTAATCAATGGTTCTCGTGACTTTTAAAATATATATATAAACCATGTGAAAGCTAATTGCACGGCTAATGAATAATACAGGGAAGGAACAATTTACTAATGTCCTGCTACTAGAAGTCAAAACACTCACCAGTGATGGCAATGTAGTGTCAGTCTTAAAAGGACCATTCTCACATTACCAATAATTCTGTAAAATGTAATGTTGAGGAAAATAACAGTAATGTTGAAAGGAGATTAAAAAATATGCCACACTATGCATAGACGGTGAAAAAGTATCTCTTGCAGAATCCAGACTGCTTTCACCCTCCTGGTATGAAATATATATATATGCCAGTTAGAGGTCAGACAGAACAAATCCAATTCTACCTTGGAATTTGCCTTCACAAAGGAGAGTCTTCCTATGTGTTATGGCTAAAGAGAACTGTTGTAGATACACTTCTGACAGAGGAAAGGAAAACTTTATTTTTTGCTTTCCAGGGGGGCATTTGCAAAAATGACCTTTAGAAGGGTGCCATGCTCATTTTTTTCTCTTCCTCATCTAGGGATAGTTCAGTCTTATTAATCTGAAATACTTCTCTTGAACCAGCATGAAATCTTCTTGAGAGGTTTAGATAGGAACTATGGAAACAATACTTGGAAAGAAGGTGGGATTCTTTTCAAATATTTTCAGAGATATAATCTTGTGCTTTTTCTCTCTTTGTTAAGAGAGGCTTCATGTTGCTCTTCAATGCCAGGAAGCTCCTAGCTGAATTCACCAGTATATACTCTAGTTATGTAGGTGATGAGAGGTGATTTTTCAGACACATTTATGACTTCTCATTTAGAAGCACATCAGACATTGCATCAACCTCCCACACAGATATAAAAATATTGAAACTGGAGGTACAAAGTCAGAAAAAAACAGCAATATAATGGCTCATGTGTCCTATGGCTGGTTGCAGCATAGTTAGGGTAAGGTGTCAGACTTCAGTATGTCCAGAAATGTGAAAATAAAATCACAGCTACCTCAGAACAAGAACTGAGAATTAATCAACCTAGAAATATTCAGGAATATATCTTCCTGACCTTGTCCTCACTCTCAAAGGATAGGATCAGAACATTAGGAAAAGAGCTGGACGGAGTTCTTGTCTGGAAATTAAAATACTGGAAAAAAAAGCTCACATACTCGAGCAAAAAAACTCTTTGCCACAGGCAACATTCACTCCTACCTAGCAAAGGGCAATACTGTTGACATCATTAATAAATGTTACGGTCTGTCCAGTGCTAAGGCTGGACAACTCTGTGTTAGAGAAAGGAGCAGCTGTCCATAGGTAAGTGATGGGAGAAAAAGCATTTATTTTATAAGTTCTGTGAAAAAGCAAAAGCAAAATAAAATGAACTCTTCATTACTCCCTTTTCTCTAATTTCACCCATCTCATTCCATCCCCAGGAAAGCTGAGAAATGGTTCTGAAACTAAAAGAAGTGGGTGAACTGATGAGTGCTTTAGGCTGCTGGTGACAGGAGAGAATAGGAATGGATTTGTTTAGTCCTGTCTTTTGACTATACCCACTGTATCTCATTAAGAAACAGTATCATTTATAATCATTTTCTGTTTGTTGAAAACAAACAGAAAAAATGCCATGAAAAGCTCCCAGAATATCTGTTTCTTATTTAAAAGAAAAAAAAAAAAAAAAAAAAGAAAAAGTAACAGTCTCAAAAGAGAGGACTTGTGTGTCAACAGATTCTGTCAGCAAGGAAAAACAGATTTGCCCCATTATAACCATTAGGTACTTGTGAAGGATATGGAAACCAGTCCTGTGCTGAGTGGAAGAGAAGTGCAATATGTAAGTGCAATGTGGCCATAATAGATTCTAAATTATATATAGCATAACAAGTACTGTATATAATTTCAGAAAGATTCCAGAAGAACTTTATATATAGAGAAAAAGGTATTCTGCTAGTGTGCTAAGATTTGTATAAAAGAAAAACATTCATTTTTTCATATTGTTCAGTGGAAAACAGCTTGCTGGAATGAACAGCCCTAGAACCTGGAAAAACTTCTTAATGTGCCCAAGTGGTCAGAAGATTACGATGTAAATATGTGCTCTAGATGGGAAAGATGATATTTTAAAATTACTCCCTTCTACCAGATTAGGTTACATTAAAAACTTTGTATTCTCAATGGTGAAAACAAATTCTGACCAAGCCTTGTGCTTGATCTCCAAGCTCAGTGTAGCTTAGAACGGCCAGGCATGTTCTCCTGAATAAATGAAAAAGGTGATTTGGATCTTACTATAAGCAACCACAAATTAAATCTTTTCATTGATTGCAAAAACGTAGCTTAGCAGATTAAAACATCGATGTCAAAACCCATGGTACTGCACATGGCATCTGACACCACACAGATGAGCATCGGTGCTGTGAGACTGGTCACAAGGGGCTCCCCTCAGAGGTCAATATTGTTTAACATTTTCATGAACAACCTGCGTGACAAAGCAGAACGTGAAGCAGAATGCTGACCACAGCAAGATGGGGAGGCAGTTTATACACTGGCCTGACAGCCTGTGCTGTCAACTGACAGCATCCCCGCGAAGTTCAAAGGCAACAATCTTCCACCTGAAGCAGAATAACCCTGTGCATCAGTAAGGTTTGGGGACAGACTGTTTGGAGACCGTAGAGAAAGAGCTGGGGTTCGTGGTGGACAACAAGCTGAACATCAGCCAGCAGTGTGCCCTGGCAGCTCTGAAAGCCATCCATATGCTGGGCTGTGTTAGTACAAGCATAGTCAACAGATCCAGAAATGTGTCCCTTCCCCTCTGTTCAGGGCTTGAGAGAAAATCTAAAGTACTGTGTCCAGTGCAAGAAAGACACTGGCATTAGGACAAACCCAACAGAGAAGTACGAAGCTCCTCAGGGGACTCAGGATGCATGCAAAGAGGCTGAGACCCCGGGATCTGTTAAGCCTGGAGAAGAGAAGGCTTGAGGCTTGTTTTTACCTAATGGAAGAATGTAGAGAAGATGGGGTCCACAGCAAAGCAGACAATTGCTGTGCCACACCAGTGCAGGAGGAGCAGTCCAGAGATTGTACCTGACACTGGAATAAACAAAGTGTCCTGCTGCACTGTGTGTAGAAATGGGTCGGTGGTCCCACACCTTCTGTTCTTCCCCCCACCCTCCACTCTTCATTAATCTGCCCTGTCTAGGGAAAGCAGGATGTTTTCAAAGATTGAAGAGTCTGAAGAACAAACGAAGCCATTTGATGACACACACACACACTGAAGGAGCTTTTCTGCCACAGAAGTTATTTTTCTTGTTCCTACTGTCTCTTTAACCTCAAGGGATTTAGGCAGTTCTGAGTCTCCTTAAAGGTTTTCCTGGATCAGAAACAATGGTTTCTTTCTTTCTTTTTCCTGGTCATTCACCTGGCTGTAGAAACAACAACCAAACATTTGAGTCTCTTTAAAAAAAAAAAAATGTTTTATTTATCTAAGCACTAAAAAGGTTCAAACCATAGAAATTAGTAGAGCAAGGAATAGGTTACCTCTGGAAAGCTTTTGGGTGAAAGACGCTTTTCCACCTCTGTGGAAGATACCAAAGAAGCCGTTGGAAGAAGGCATCCTAAAGTACCACCCTGCACCAAGACACGAGAGAGGCAGCAGGTACAACATGCAAGCTAGCACTTGAAAAGGCAGGATGACACAGTCCCTTCGCACAAAGCTGGTTTGCAACTCGTTGTGAATAAGAAATATCTGAATTGGGTGGTCCACTAATCCCTGTTGAAGTCAGATTTTTAGAAGTAGTTTTGAAAGGGTGTAAGAGGAAAACTGAACAACAAAAAGGAGGTCCTGTTGAGTACATGGTGATGTAGGAAAATCAGCTAAGATGTGAATGACTGAGTCTGCATTGAACAAGTCATAGGAGGAAACAAGAGATCACCCAGAGTCTAAGGTCTGCATGGCCCGAGTACAAAAAATATCAAGAGATAAAGGAAAAGATGGTGTTAGAGTGTCAGGAGGGGAAGAGGTATGGGCTCTGACAGTGGGAGAAGAGGAATATTTCATCAACTATTTTATGAGGCAGAGCAGGGCGAAGAGAGACACAGAAATCAGGAAGGTTACACATTACAGAAATAGACAGAGGGGTTAATTTTACTTCCACAGATTTGTCATCTGAAAGTCTCCTGAATCACTTGAGCCACTTCATTGAATTTAATCTTCCCAAATATAGGACTGCTGGAGAAAAAATAAGGAAAGCACCTCAGCCACTTTGAGCCCCATACTGCTACAACTGCAGCAGTAGGTGGGCCTTGGGGTTGTCTTGAGAAGTAGCCATGTAGGCATATATGTTGTCTTAATTCAAGGACATATATGCATCTGTTGCTACCAGAAAACATCCCATATTATGACCATCAAGCAATATGTGAAACTAGAATTTTGGCCAGTCTATACACAAAAAAAAATGTATTTCAGTCCAATATAGAGAAATTGTGAACCCTTTAAAGAATGAATTCTGAACCAAAGTCCATCTGTATTTGTGGTAAACAGCAAGCCAGCTTTAATAATTCAACAGACTAGACAGAACTGGGTGAACAATGCAGCCTTTTATTTGAGCACAAGTACTCAACCAGCAGGTTTCTAGCGCTCACCCATAAAAACCAGCTTCTTTACTTTAGGCAAATAGATAAAGCTCTCTCAGTATTCCTTTATCTCCTCTATGGTGTAATGGTGCAAACATTGGGCTAGTGGGCTGGGAGTACACCTGCTGGAAATGGGAACCATTCCACTGACGTCAAAGGCACTAACCCCCAGCAGCACCAAGTGAGAACCTGGCCCAGAGTATGTTTTGACATTTGCTAAATGTTACATTTTTTAAACTTCTCTCTATTTTTTCAAGCAAAATTCTGTCTGCGCCAACTGCTGTTCAGCTCATATACACGTGTGAAATACTCTGAAATCCAGGGTTGTACTTTAAAAAAAAAAAGAAAAAAGAAATTGGTCTCTTTTGCTACCTACTTAGGAGAAGGAGCATTTAATAAACAAAAAGAAAGATTCCACTTAGCCTTTCCCTGCTTTTAATTGACTTATTCTCTTCTGATTCTCTTTAATTTTAGTCACTTTTATAATTAACATTCTGCTAAGAGTTCAGACTCAGGCTGACAATGGCACCTGGTCAATGATTTATGGTACGCTGTTTAAAAGGGCTTCTCAGTTTAAAAAAAGCTTCTCAGGAAGAGGAAAGCACTGAGATAACAAGAATCCCATTCCTATTTTGCACAGCCTTTTTCAAGGAGAGGAGCTGGACCCTAACTTTGCAAGATCCCCATAAACTCATAACTTCTGCTCAACAGACACCAGCTGTGTGGGACTTACTGCACGTGCACCCTGTATTGATCTGGTATAAAACCTGTCTCTTCCCTTGGTTATGTATTGTTATGGAAGGAGATGCCAGCTTTTGAGATGACAAAGAAGGAGGAAAAGTGTATTTTCATGTAAAATTTCTAACACATAGATTAGGAAATTTCAAAGACTAATTTTTCACAGCTCACCTTTATAATGCTTACCCAAATAACACCATAAAAAAAAATCCTATTTACCTAATTAGAGCAAATACAATTTACTTTTTAGCACATGTATTCTGCTCAGGCAGATTCTTCTTAATTAATTTTAACTATTACATCAAATTAGTCACTGCAGTGCTGTGATAAGCTTGAAGCTTGTGACCCTGCAATACCTGAACTTCTTATTGGTTTTTCATTTTCTAATCAATTTTCAGCATAGCCACTGAAAGAGGGGCAATGCATAGTTCACTTTGCTCTTTTTTCTGGACACATTCACACTCAAATCACCATACCTAAAGATTATCTAGTCTCCTCAAAAACAAACTTATCCCCCTGGAGCAGATAACTAAGCTTTCAGTGACTTCCTCATCAGATATAAAACTCCTGCAAAAGTTTTGTTTGCTTTTGTTTGTATCACTTCTAAAGTAAAAGATGTGAGAAGAACATGAAGGAAGCACAGACTGGCTGAAGATGTACAGTTTAGTCCTGAAGGATTTGAGTTTTATTAGCACCATTCATTACTTTGCTGGAAATCCCACTCTAAGATGGAATAAAATAAAACATTCTGGATTTCCCACTGAATAATAAAAAAAATAAAAAAAAAAAAAAAGAAGCCTGAATCAAGTGATTATTTTTTCTCGTTTTGATAAAATTGAGTAATTTTAATCTGATTTTTATTTCTCACAGTATGTATAGAAACATGAAAAACCAAAACCCTAAACTCAAAGTTATTTTAAAAAATGAAGTTAAATGATTTCATTCAAACACAAATGATCAATTCTTGACTTTCATAACAGCTATGAAAGGTTTCAATTCTGAAGGTTTCAGTTTAAAGGAAATCTCATTTTCTGTTACAAATAGGAACCATTACAAGATGTTCAACCCTCTCTACTCTCCAGTATGCTGTCTAGGATGCAGATGCTGACTTGCCATTAGACATGTGCAGGATGCAAGAGTTTGTGACAGAGCCATCTGTTTAGACTCACTTTACACTCAAAAGAGAGAAACAAGCATCCTTAGACTGGGGTGACTTCTCAGGGCATCTGTCTCTGAAGAGGATCATCTTAAAAACATGTATTTTCTGCAGCGAACTGCGTGACTGAAGTAATTAGTTCAGACCAGATATTAACGTTAGAGACATGCAAACTGAGGTGTTTGCAGTAGCGCAGTAACATCATGCGCAAACAAAAATATAATAAACTAGAAAATAAAAAAAATACAGTCACTGCTGGTCTCAAATTGTAAGAGCTGTGAATAGTAAACCTGTTATAAATTATGTCTTTTCTGTTTGAACCATTTAGCATTCTTATTATTTGAAATCTCTCTGAACTCTATCAGAGTAGACTGAAGAAGTAAAATACATTATTTCCGTGACAGAGATTATTTCAGTGATCGGTTGCCATCATCTAGCCCTCTCCCAGCTTCTTCGTGCAACCTACTTCCAGTCTAAAGTGTTTGAAGAAAACGCTTCAGAGCTGTACTGTCACAGAGATGTGGGGGTGGCTCTACCAGCTGAGAGCGGCAGGGATCAGTGGGGCCGCTCGGGACAGGGGTGTTGAGAGCGGCAGGAATCGGTGGCACACACCAGGAAGGGTGTGTGCAGAGTCTGGCCACTGATATCTCCCTGATCCCCTTCCTCTCTCCCCAGCCTTGGACACGCCATGGGCTGGGGGATTCCTTAGGCAGATGTTGACCAAAGTCTCAACATCAAGAGCCAGTGAATTTATCAACTTATTTTATACACTTTTGGCCTTCACAGCAATATTTAACCATGACTTCTACAATCTCTTCTAACCCTGCAGTTGCACATGGTATACCGAAGCATGAGCACGATTGAGGCTTTTTCAGCTCAAAAAAAATTGTTAAGGTAGTGCTTTAAAGTTTAGGCATGAGTTTATCTGCAGCGGGAAATCAGTATTGCTCTGTTAGGGAAGGCTTTGACATACACATTTATACATTTTTCTTTTCACAGATTTTTTCAAAGTATCCCTCAGTTTTGGCTTGCTGTAGTTTGAAAACATTTAAACATTTTTTTTTTCTTTTTGGACTTGTTTAGGATGGCAAGTGCCTTTTTAGAGTGTTTGGGGAGATTCCTTTGGGAATTACGACGATATATGATATAATGCAAACAGCTTTATATGTTGGATATAAAAATTTGTCTTCACTTCAAAGCACACTGGATCATGTGCCTGTTGGGGGAGCTGCAAGGCACTGCACCGTGCAGCAAGACCAGTATGTTGCAGGTGACTTCAAAGCAAGAGTGTTATCAAATCTGCACACGTGAACTGCCATTATATTATTGCACCCTTAGCAGCCTGCTCTCAGACACGTGCTGGCACTGTGACAAAGAGCCTTTTGTCTCTCCAAGGCCTCATTCTGAATGCAACGTAAATTGGTAGCAAGTAAACTAGGTACCTAGCTGCTAGCCCTCACTGACTTGTATAAAATTAACTCCTTCCTGTCACATAGTTTTAATGATGTGGTGTGAAAACGTCATGCTACCTGATCCTGTTTACACCTGTCTGACCATGAAACCATTCCAAAATACTTTTTTATGAACCTAAGGCCAGAAGAGACCAACAGAAGACCTACACTGACCTGCTCTATGTCACAGGTGATTGCATTGCTGTTAGTTATCCTTATATTGAGTTCAATGATCCAGGAACAACACAAGCATTTTGGTCCCAAAGGCCTAGACCGTGTCATACCGGTGATGAACAAAAAACTCAAGAGTACCTCTGATGCCAAAGACCTTCTGCTGGAAAGGAACTGGGATTATTTGCTTCAGCAGAACCTATTGCACTGTGCAGAGGTGGGGTGCGGGAGAGAGAGACACTCTTCAATACCTGGAGAACACTGACTAGAGGGAAAATTTTTTCCCAGTCCCCAAATCCACTTAGATCATCAGTAAGATTATTTTTAAGGTCATCCTCTGCATTAGCTAGGTTTATTACAAACTTCTGAACACAGTCCCTAGCAGTAGTTTTCCTGGGCCCTGGAGACTTCCCTCATTGGCGTGAATCCATCAGTGTCTTGCCTCCTTCTGGGGAGCCACCAGCACAGGCCAGGCCCAGGTCACCAGGAAGGTTGACCACAGGACTTCAGTAGACTCCTGGTTTTGCCTTTCAGCCCATTCTGCATCGTTTCCTCTACCATCAAGCATAAAAGGTCATCATGAAAGTGTATTGATTGTAGGTGTCCCAGTGCTGGCGATGGGGGCTGCAGCCCTGACCTCTCTTCACAGACCCACCACAGGGCACAGCTGAACCCCACAGCCAAGATAGTGGCACCTTGGGGAAAGAATATTTAGAAAAATGCTGCTTGGCAAAGGGGTGTGAGAGAAACAGCCCTGCAGACACCAAAGTTAGTAGAGAAGGAGAGGGAGGAGGTGCTCCAGGTGCCAGACTGGAAATTCCCCTGCAGCCCCTGGAGGAGACCATAGTGATGCAGAATGTCCCCATGAAGCCCCTGGAGGTCCATGGTGGAGCAGATACCCACACAGCAACCCATGGAGGACCCCACGCTGGAGCCGGTGGATGTGCCGTGAAGGAAGTTGCTGCCTGTGAAGAGCCCAGGATCAGGCTCCTGGTGGGAACGGCAGCTTGTGGAGAGGTGCCCATACAGGGGCACGTTTTCTGTCAGGAATGGTGGCCCTGTGGGGAACCTAGACTGGAGCAAGGGAAAAGTGTGAGGAGGAAGGAGCAGGAGAGATGAGCTGTTACGGACTGACCACAACACTCATTCCCCATTCCCCTGCACTGCTCAGGGAAGTGGGATTATAGGAATCAGGAATGGAAGAGTGAAGTTGAGCCTGGGAAAAGGAAAGGAAAAGGGCTACAGGTTGTGTCTCAAAAAAACCAAAACTCACAGATGCTGTGAGTAGGAAGCTAAATGTTCACAGAGATAGAATTTAAAGAATCCAAACAATGTCCTTCTACCGTCAACCCAAGAAGCTGTTCAAAGGTTTTCCAGCCCTAATCAGTAGGAAATTGTACCTTATTCTTAGGGTAAAGTTGGCAAAAGTCAACTTTAAGACACCAGGTCCTGGAAGGTCTTTCAAACTGGATTTAAAAGATGCAAGACTTGTTTTCTACCTGCCAGTAACTAGGTACAGTGACTGGTTTACCTCTCAATATTCTCTTTGGTTAAACCAAAAAGAGTCACCTTAAACCACCTAAGCTTCGAGGCAGAAGGGTTTTTCTCCCAGACTTTTGACTACTTCATAGCCCTTTTCTGAACTCTGCAGTACTCCACACCCTTCAACAAGTCTGGTCATCAGGAGGAGACTAGCAGGGTGTTACTAATGCAGTGCTTACAGGCAAGAACACAGTGCTTCAACAGGTTTTTCTATTCCCATTTTCATAAGTCCAGAAAATTGTACCAGTTGTATCTGACCCAGCATTGCACAGAGTCATTTATCTAAAATATAAATATTTCATTCCCAGGAGGAAGTTTCCAAACTCTTGACTCTACCTGCATGCTTGGTTCTCATGGGATACTTGTATGTGCCTGTATTTATTCATACTGTATGGAGTGATTCACTTAAAGTGTTAGAGAGAGAAGTGTCTTGCATCTCCGTTTATAATGAGATAGGAAGAAAATCAGAAGTATAAGGGGACATTTTGTCTTAATTTCTTTTGCTGAGCTACGTGAACATCTGCTACTGTACTGGAATGAGTCATAACTTAAAAAGCATCCTTTTGCACTGCATAGTGTAACCTTATTCACAAAACTTAAGTGGGTGCGTAACTCCTGTGTAAAGTGTTGCAGCTATTTTTATTACAGAGAAATGCTGATTTGCCTCAATTTGCACAATTCTTTTCCCTATTAAGCTCATCCTAGCAGTGCAGAGAGGCAAGGGAAGGCACCTTTTAAAGAGAAATGAGGGAAGTGGGGCTCTCGCCTTGCTCTCAGGGTGCACCAAGCGCCCGGAGCTGAAGCTGGGGCTGGGTGGCACTTAGCACTACGTGCTGCCACTGTATCTGCAGGTGATGCATGACTCACTCTCACAGGACCAGCACGCGACTGCCAGAATTAGCATCCCACCAGCAGTTTTGAAAAGAACTGGGCCCTCTTGACAGTGATAGTTTATATCACATCCTGGGATCCCTTACAAAGTAATATTTTTATTTGCCTCAGTAAATCAGCCATCAACAATGTCTATATTTTGCAAGTGCAAAAAACCCTCCTCTTTTTAGCAGAGTTTGTGCTTCCTCTCAAACTTCTGATAAGAGTCTATAGATTTCCTGCACACACATGAACTTAACTGAAACTCCTACAAATGAGGAATGTTTCAGGCTGAGGTTCAAGAAGCACAGCTACTGAAAGAGCTGGATTTGCCTTATTTTCGTTTTTACTTCTTTTGGCTTACAGAACTTAAAACTCATGTTATGAGGAATAGCCAAATCCTAATTCCATCAGAAAAAAAAAAAAAAGAAAAAAAAAAAAAGCCAAGCTTGTACTAACAGGAAACACTGACCTTCATCTCAGCTGATTTTGATTTTTAGAATATTATTTACTATACTGCAGTAAAGAGCACTCCGGCTTTACAAGCGGGTACTGTATGGATTTATTCAGGTGACAAGTACCATGGCATGACTTTATCAGGATGATAAATATGTTTACCTTACTCTGATGTCATTTCAGGTCTACTTTAAAGCACCGTAAAAGCCAATTAAACTAACACAACTATTTGTGCTTCACTTCTGTTTCACTCAGAAACTGATTTTAACATAAATTATAGGAAAGTGCTTTCTAGACAATTTCACAATGTGGAAACCTGAATTAGGTGGGTATGATCTCCTTATCCTGGTATTTCAGTATGAAATCACTGGTGTAAGTGTTGACTTAAACTATTGAGCACCAACACTTTCTAAAAATAGTCAAAACTACATTCAGGCAGAAACTGATGTCTCTATAGGCGTTTAGAAACATGGCAGTTCACCTGCACAATGCACTCCATGCTCATTCAAAATCCTAATGGATTTTCATGTATAAACTGACTATGCTGGCCGCTTGTTACTGTGGTTGAGTATTTTTGCAGTTTTTAGAGCCTTGCAACAGAAATAAGCAGAGTCTAAAGAAACATAGAATATTCCTTATATTTAACCATATTTAAACTTTTTTCTAGATTTTACGTTCCAGAGAGCTCATGGTTCAGGTATATCACGACTTGTGGGTTGCTGACAATATATCATAAGTTGTCAGAGTTTAAAAAAAGAAAGAATGGAAGAAAAGAAAAAGGAAAAAGAAAAAGAAAAAAGAAAGAAAGAGAAAAGAGAAAGAGAAAGAAGGAAAAGAGAAGTCATGACATAATTAGTTTCTTTATATCACAGGTAATTAATATGCAAAATGGGTCATCTCTGCCTTCTGAAGCCAGGTGTTTGCTATCTAGTTCTTGACTAGCTTGCATGTCTTTAATTAATTATGTGTTTGGATTGGAAGAATCTCACCCCAGATTTCAACTTTTCCCTTTTGCATTAGCAGATTTTTAATGCTCTAGGGATACTGCCAAGAAAGTTTGACAAAAAATTATTATAAGGTAACCTGAAATGGCCCAGTTTGTTAGCCCTTCTGGATGTGAAGTATTCTTTTCCACAGACAACCTCTAACAACATAGACACAGTGTGTATGGAAAGATCTGGAAATATCAATTAGGAATACACTAAACAGATCTCAGCATTTCTAATAAAATACCATATTTTTTTCCACTGGCAGAGACTATAGTGTCTAGTCCAAGTTACCTTAATTGGCATTCAATCAAAAGAGTTTCCCAAAGTCTGGTGTAAAGTATAATGAGTGACTTCATGCTGTGTAGAAATAATATTATTTATTCTCCTTCCTTACATTCTTTGCAAATATTTGGTAATCTATAAAAGGGAAAGAAAGTTGGCAACACTTTAAAGTGTTTCAGGTGACCTTTGTAATAAGGACACGTCTCACCAAGCAAGTTAAAAAAAATGAAGCAATTTACTTTAATATCCTTAAACTTAACAAAGCTGTTATCTATTCTCAGCAATGCAGCAAAGAAAAGCTATTTATCTTTTATAAAGCTGTATGCCCTAGCCATGACAAGATGATTCAAGGCCACAGCTCATAAGCAAAAGCTGTGTTTACCAAGGCCATTCTCTACTATGTCCATCTAATAAAACCAAAGAGAAGAAAAATATGCTCAACCTTTCCTGAGAAATAATCAAAAAAGTGGTTTTTCTGCAATCGTTTTCCTCAAGAGAGATTTTTTCCTTCTACTTATGGAAAAGAAAAAAAAAAAAAGAAAAGAAAATATTTGAAAAGTATTTAACTTCGAAGTCTTCCACAAGAAGTCAGGAATTGAGAAGTTTTGGGTGAGACCATTATCTCATGGAAACCAGTTTGCCTCATGCCTTATAGTGGCTCTGCACTGATTTTTATCGAGTGTAGGTTTGGACCATAAATGTATCCAACACATTTTAGGTTTATGCCAAACACAGTCTTGGTAGTGGCATATCTTACTGCAAATAAATCTCCTGTTAATTACCCCACATGGGAACTCGGAAACACCCTTTTATTTAGCCCAGTTGTTTTAAGGATGTTGATTATAACACACGTAGCCTCAAATTGCCAGCGTTGGCTTTCTCCAGGAGGGAATCCTCTTCCCATGTCAGATTTCCCAGCAAGTGGTCAGCAGGGTGCTTGAGATCGATCCTCGTCTGCACGAAGAAGGAGGTTGTGTCTGGCAGCGCCTTCTCTGTGAGCGCTCCAAGACTTGGAGCTTGCTCCTTCCCTCAGTCCAAAATAGCCTCAATTTGGGGACCTTCCAAGGCTGCTAGAAAAAACATCTGTTTGGTGTGTGTAAGGCGGGGGGGGGGGGGGGTTGGAAAAGCCTGAAGTTATATTTGCTACGACATGGAAGGGGCAGAAATGAGCTTTTGTGAATAGCTGACTGATCTTTTGTTGATTCACTGGTTCACTTGTTGCCAAGTCTGCATCACATTGCTAATACCGTTTTCAGGTTTTTAAATCTTGGAAAGAGGACTTTTTAGTTATTCTTAAAATTAAAAGTGCTTTAATTAGCTGTGGAAACTTGTAGATATGAAATGAGGAAGTCCTACCATGTATATTACCCACAATTTCAGTGACTTTTAATGCACGAAAAAAGCCACTTGAGAGCTTTAAAAATTATTATTATTATTATGGAAACATTGTCAAACACAAATAACTAAAAAACCTAATGAAAGCTACATTGAATAGTATTGATTGATTATCCCTCATTATTTTATCGTCACTGGATTTGTCTGGACTCTTACGTCACCCTAAAGTTGCATTGAGATGCATGAAAACTAATTTTCTTTGCATTGCTATTAAACATAATAATGGTCATAATAAATGTAGAGTGGTTTTCAATACAGCATTTCTGAATCTAAATATGGAAGACTCTCTGAATCTGAATCACTCTGAAGTGAGCTTCCAGATGCTTCTCCAGAAAAGGATTTCCCTTTGGTTTCATTTCTAAGCCTTTTACAGATGCCTCAAATACCATCAGACACCTAAAACAGCACTAGATGTGTTAGCTGAGATACCCGATTTCCTTCCTCTGACAGCTGGTCAGCTGCAAGTCTCTTGGGAGTCCACTGATAGAACAGAGTTATTGACTTCTGTGGAAGCTTCAGCCCTTTGGTTGACAGCGGCTGTGCTTAGGTATCCTAACCTGGAGCTGAATCTTACATTTGAGATGGTAATCAAGAAATTATTTGGGGAATTTGTCAAAGCAGTCCCAAACTGAACACACACCAGTAGAGTTCTTCTCAAGCCTTTCCTATGCCATGCAGCTATAAATTGATGGGTGGGAAAGGAAAAAAAACAAAACCCAAACAACTATTACTGGCAAAAAAAATACTGCATATCTCTCATCAAGAAGTGTATGGGATTTATGGAACACATTTAATTTTATTTAATGTTGAATGTCTCTTTCATTCCAGAAACACGGATTATAATCTCCAAAAATGTCTGGGTATTGTTATCATTTTTATGATTTTGTCATCAGAAGTGGAATTTGACTACACCACGCTGCCAAGTTTGCCAAGTATGCCTAGAGATTTCAATGCTCTGTTTGTAAATGGACACTGCTGACACAAGCTGTGTCTGGAAGAGGACCTCTGTTTTCTTTATGCTGCTGTTCATACCCCTCCCCACTGTAGTAAAACCACAACAGTCAGCAATGTCCTTCATGCACTGGTGCACGTCCAGCTATTGCACAACTGTCAGTAAATACTAACATCATTAGGACCAGCGCATTACAAATTTTGCCATCTGTGCTAAATGGATTGGGATTGAATATTGTCATCTTTTGTTGCACCGAACACGTATTTTAAAATGTGTTATACAAGAGCACTGGTTGGACAAGAGTAAATTCTCACACTCCTTAATTGGAGACTCTCACATAACCCGACCTTTGTGAAATGACTGAATCCTATTCACAAACATGTCCAGACAACTAAATTTGCAAATAAATGACCAAGGATTGTCATAGATGAGAGTATTCAACAATATTCGGGCTAGATCAACTACAAGTACATGTAGTTCTTCATTATCCTCTCTGCGCTTTTCTTGAGTTTGCCTCATTGGAAAAATTACATCAGCTCTGCAATCAGCCTGCTGCAAACCAGACTGCCTTTTGCAAAGGATCTTTTCAGCAGCTTCTTTAGAAGGTCTGGTGAACATTATTCCACCAAAAATCATCAGCTGCTGAGAGAAGTAAGATACCACGATCACTGTCAGAACATGTGCTATCGCTTTTCTGTTTGCAATGGTGAATGATATTTGCATTCTTGAATCTCTGAAGAGCTGTGTCCTTCTCGTCTTTGAAAGTTAGCAGATACATATGCTTCATAAGTCCAGACTCTCATCTTTCCACATTCCAGGAGGCATGGCATGGGCATGTGCTGCCATGTCCTGTGACACTGGTTTGACAACTTTAAGAGTTTCTGCTGTATTTATTAGGAAATCATTGAACAAATCATGGTATAAGAGAAGAAAAATGGAGCTTGCATTTAGCCCGTTGCCTCACTGTGTACTTCCAAGTAGAAAAGACACTGAAAGTAGTTCTTTTGAAAAAGCAAACATTAAAATTGCTAAATATGCTTCACCATGTGTTCAGCACAAATGAGAGTTAAGCTGGAATAAGAGCCAATCAGCCAACATATTAACACTGGGAAGAAACTGTGGTCTACTCAGCCTCCTTGGAGCTGGGAAAAACCCTGATATTTACTATTTATTCTGACACTAGCATTGTATCAGCGCTATGAAACAGGCAATACATAACAGTTTATGTGAAGTACTTAGGAAGAGAAAAAGGGGCCATGGCAGCGTGAAATATCGGAGCTTACCCAGGTATAATTCTGCAGTGAAAGATGGATCTACAGGACGTTGGGAAAATGAACTGCTTTCACCAGGCAATTCAGTAATTTCCTCTACCCTAAATTAAGCACCCAAGGTGTAATTACGTGGTCTCCCAAACTGCATTATCCAGTTGCCCTGGATCAGCCAGCTAATTATTTCCTAAGGTCGGTGTATGGCACTCTAGAGGCGTAGGACCTGCCCCAAGCAGTGTACAGCCTCTGGACGCACCTGGACACAAGGCAGGTTGGCTTTCTTGTGGCTGTGATTAGGGTATACATACTTACCATGTGGTTCATGGTGTCCCTGCTCCAGCCTCTCTTTCTGCTCAAACACCCTTCATTTCCCCTGTCAAGGTCCCTGCATAGGCCTTGGAGGCACTGAGGTTGCAGACCCTGCATGTAACATCAGGCCAAGGAGAGCTGAGGGGCATTCACACTCATCACCTCGTGGATGCAGAGGCAAATTCCTTCCCAGCTTTCAAGGATGGTTTCTTTCTACACCTTTATTCTTTCCCAAATGAATTGCAACCTCTGTCTCCTAGCCAGTTGTCTCTGGTCCCTTGCCATCTCTCTAGCAGGCTGCTGCAGCCTGTATTTTGGAATACATGAGTCCCTCACTTCTTCCACATCACTGGTTCCAGTGCATGGCGTCCACTAAACCTAAGATTTGGAATATCGTATGTTCCTGAGTGAATTAAGCAGAGAAGAAGAAGGAGGGGGGGAAAAAAAAAAAAAAAAAGGCAGACTAGACTCTATTCAAGTACATAAAAGTGGAAAGACATCGCTTCCAAAGTCAAGCTGTGGTCTCCAGCCCACAGTCACACAACAGGAGGGTGCCAGGAAACCACTCTTTTGGTCACCTAAGGACTCACCCCACAGAGTTAGCAGAAATAAAGCACACCAGTTCCTCCCGGGTACCAAGCTGAGAAGTAATAGGTGAAATTCTAACTGAGAGGGAAGAGGTGTTGGGGCAGGGGGGCTGATCCCATGGGATCTTTAACTTCAAAACAATAACAATACGTGGGTAAGTGCACACACACAGTCTCCTCAGATGCTAAAAAATTCAGAAGTCTTTAGGAAGCTGAAAAAAGTTTTTCTCACTTCTGTACAACTGCAAATTTTTTAAATGAAATTATGGCACAGTTCTACATACAACATCACTTTGAGTGGTTATTAAATCTTTAGGAATGGATGCTTAAGCAGGTATCCCACGAGAGAGACATTTCCACTATAGAAATTGCAACAGAAGTACTGAACACATCAGCAGCTGGATCAGGACACAATGAGCACTGTGTCTACATTACAAAAAGAGAGGATATCACCTTTCAATAATATTTACATAAAATCCCTTTACTTATTCAAATAGAATCTGGGCAAATAATACCAGAGATTTTCTACTGACGTTTTTTAAGACTGATTTAATTAGCTTTGCTTATGTTCGTGCTCCTTTTGGATTTACTTCCTGTGAAAATGCAAGTGATTGCATTTCATGTTAATGGAAAATGGATTTCACAGTTACATTCATAAGTAGTTTCAAAACCCAAATTTAAAAGTAAAGTAAGAAGGCATTGAGATTGGAAGTCTGTGCATGCTCATCTAATCAGGGAACAGGACAAGTACGATATGTTTTATCAGCACTGTCATGTAGTCTAAGCAGCATCACTTCAACTTGTAAAGTTGTGGTTCATCAATAGAATAACATATTCAGGGACTGTTAGAGAATAAACTTGAATTGCAGATAATTTAGAGATAAATTGATCTGTTCACATATGTTCTCTGAACAAAGCTAAATTCTTTACAAATGGTTAAGCGTAGTATCACAGAATGGTTTGGGTTGGAAGGGACCTTACAGATCATCCAGTTCCAACCCCCTGCCATGGGCAGGGACACCTCCCACTAGCCCAGGTTGCCCAAAGCCTCATCCAGCCTGGCCTTGAACCCCTCCAGGGATGGGGCATCCACAGCTTCCCTGGGCAACCTGTTCCAGTGTCTCATCACCCTCACAGTGAAAAATTTCTTCCTAATGTCTAGTCTAAATCTGCCCTCTTTCAGCTTATACCCATTACCCCTTGTCCTCTCACTCCACCCCCTGATGCAGAGCACCTCCCCATCTCTCCTGTAGCCCCCTTCAGGTTGTGGAAGGCTGCCTTTAGGTCTCCCCGGAGCCTTCTCTTCTCCAGGCTGAACAACCCCAACTCTCTCAGCCTGTCCTCATAGGGGAGGTGCTCCATTCTTCTGACTGTCTTTGTGGTCCTCCTCTAGACCTGCTCCAACAGTTCAATGTCCTTCTTGCATTGAGGGGCCCAGAGCTGGTCGCAGTACTCCAGGTGGGGTCTCACGAGAGCAGAGCAGAGGGGCAGAACCACCTCCTTCAACCAGCTCTTCACACTGCTTTTGATGCCCCCAGGACATGGTTGGTTTCTGGGCTGCAAGGGCACACTGCTGGCTCATGTTGAACTTCCAAGTCCTTCTCCTCAGAGATGCTCTCTATCCACTCTCCTCCCAGCCTGTATCTGTGCTTGGGATTGCCTCGACCCACATGCAGGACCTTGCACTTGCTCTTGTTAAATTTCATGAGGTTTGCACGGTCCCACCTCTCCAGCCTGTCCAGGTCCCTCTGGATGGCATCCGTTCCCTCCAGCGTGTCACCGCACCACACAGCTTGGTGTCATCAGCAAACTTGCTGAGGGTGCACTCCATCTTAAGGATAGTTCATTCATTTCTCCTTCTGACTATGGAGTACGGTCTATTAAAACCCAGCTATACTTTCCTGTGCAGCATAAGTATCTAGGAACATCAAGATAAATGTCAGCTAGAATGTCTCTCTTGCATTTAACTGAAATAGAATCCTGATATAAATGCTTGCTTAGAACAGTTGATTTTTTATAACAAGAAAAAAACTTAAATCTAGACTGACATCCCAAATTTAGGCAGGGGATTTCTGCAAATCCAAATATTCGTTCAGTGCCATAGTCATTTCTATTTGGCATCAGACCAGGTCTTGTTTCTATTATTTTCAAAATCGCAGACAAAAAACCACAGGCAACTGGATCTCTCCTAGGAAAAAATTGGATAAGAAGCAAAAAGTGTTTAATATTCTTCCATCCTTTAGTCCCAAAAAGAAAATTATTATTTTTTCTGTTCTCCTCATTTTCACTGTGCAATGGTTGTAGTACTTAGAAAGAAAAAAGGAAATATATGTTTTTACTACTCAGATATAGTGTTATCCTAAATACTCAACATATTTTAGCTATATTGGAAGCGTTAATAAAAAAGGCAAGTCAAGCAGCATCCCTCTTCTCTCTTTTCAAGATGAAAAAATGACTTTCAAAGAGGGTGAGGTTGGGAAGAATCCCTCATTAAACCAGCGACAGAAGCAAATTCTGAGGTATTCAGAGCTGAAATGTAGCTAAGAGGACACACTTGCCATTATCTCCCAAAATATTTTTCATTGTATTATTTTCCCATGTCCCAAATACTGTTTTTAATACAAAATGTCCTAGCACTCTTTTTGTGACTAATTAGGGTCATTGTAGTTTTCAGTTCTGCTAAATTAATAAAATTCTGTGAGTCTCTGAGTCTGAATGACTGAGTAAACTGCATCCAGTCTGGAAAGGAGAAAGCTAGGGAGGTGAGGAGGGAATAAAATTCTGCAAAACTATAGTGGCCTGGGCAGGGTGGATAGGGCTTGGCTGCACATTCTTTCTCCCAATCAAAAAAAAAAAAAAAAAAAAAAAAAAAAAAAAAAAGTACAGGATAGCAAAGAAAAGAAGAAGTGAAATTCAATTCAAAGAAAACAGAACACCAGACACCGGACCATCAGAACTCCTTGACAAAGGATGCTGTGGGGACAAATTTTACGGATGGCTAAGGACAGGCTGGACAAATGAAAAGACATTCTCTGATGGTCACTGAATCCCCAAAACCCACATACAGCTCAGGAAATTCCCTGAACTCTTTCCTTGTATAGGTCTATGAATAATGAAATGTCTATTAACAACAAGTGGCTTTAGTAATTTTCTTCACAGCATTTTTTTTAACTAATTAATGTAGTTTTTCAAAAATCCAGATTTCAAGCTATTAATTTGGATGTGAAATTATATTTAAAATGTGTCATCTGCAGAACTAAGCTCCAGAAATGTAAAATTTGCTGTTGCTGGTTTTTTTTTTTTTGAATGAATGAATGTATGAAGGAATAAAATTAGTTGACATGAACTAGTTCTTTAAATCGAACCAGTATACAGAGCAAATTTTACAAGATTAAGCAGAATAATTATGTGCTTTAAACAGATTCCGAAGCTCAGATTTTTAAAGGGTTTATTTCCACTGATTTTGATCTGTACCGCTTAGTGCCAATCATAAATAAACTGTGTGATATTTGAAACTGAAAAACTGACCTCCAAATAATCTCCAATATTCATAACACTTGAACTATTAGCATCAATAAAGATGACCAAGTGCAGATGGATAAAAATAATACTTTACATTTTCTAAAGTTCAAATAAGAGAGAGGTCAGGCCCAAATCTTGGTACCTAACTTTCCGTTCATTTTCTGTGTTGGACCACATGGCCCAATCACATAGGAAGGCTTGTACAGCACCTGAATGAGGAACAGTCCTTTGAGCTTCCCTCAAGCTGCTACTGTCTGCACTGACTCATTAACTTCAAAATTTGCTGACATCTGTCCTCCTGGTACTTCCATCTCTGGTCCTAAAGCACATCAAAATAAAGTTGTTTTGCTTTCTGACTATTAAAGTTGCACTAAGACTATGGATCTGGTTAACCTGTCAAGAAATGTCAAACTGACATGATTATAAATAGCCTCAGACAAATGAGCCTCTGAAGGCTATTTAGCTCCATCCCCCAAAATAGCAAATTTCCCCTGGGTAAATCAGAGCTAAATTTGTCAAGTGGTCAGACGCCTTCTTACCAAATCATGCCTTCCTTTTCTTGCTTTTCAAATGCAGACGGCTCATACATATCTGCCACAGGATAATTTGCTGCCCCTTTATGCCCTGCACTCCAGGTTTGTGTTGTAGTTTCTGTAGCCTAGAATGAGTGTCATAGACTCTTGGAAAGAGCTGATCTTTTCTCTGCTGTTCAGAAGATTCTTATACCTTTGAATGAATACATACATTATACAATAATTAACCCACCTTTCAAATTATACATGATGTGCCTATTATCAGATTTACAAGTGGCTCGACTTGACCCAGATTGGTTCTACAGGTATTAGAAACTATGTTATAGTTACAGAGTTTGTATAGTTACTACAGGCTTCTTGCATCTCCAAATAATAAATTAAGGTGTATACGATCCACTGGATATAGGATTTTCTTGATATATATATTTGTAACCTACTGGATTTGACAACTACAACAAAATGTTAGGTGTAAAAAAAGTGCCAAAAGCAGGACTTGGACAGTATTTAGTGACCTGAGTCCCAAACCACTATCCTAAAAACCTCTACTCAGGCAGTAGTTCTGCTAACTACCCCAACACTGTAGGTGCATGCACTTGATAGCTGTCCTTCCCTTTAACAGTGAGTACTCAGCTCATACCCGTGCTCTGATCTGCCTAAGTGTGAGCAGCCTGGCACTTACTCCTTAGCCAGTCAGCATTCAAAGACAAGGCATCCTGTTCTGTGAGACCTCATCCTATAGGGACAGACCCCTAAAAATCAGTGAGGAACTTGTTTTGCAGTAGAACTTCTGGAGGAGGAAGTTGGAAGATGTGAAACACGTTTTATATTTTAGCTTAGCAATTAAAGTACTCATACAGGAAAATGCCCTTCTTTGCCTGATGAGATTCAGATCCCCATATTCTTATGCCCTAAGCCATGATTTGGTAGGCAGAGCACTATCAGGATTGTACCTGTGAAAGCTGATGCACTCTGAAGACCAGATATCTGATGAACAGAAAGAATGATGCTTAAATCAGTGGTTACAGCAGTTTCTTTTGAGAAGGTATGTAGATTTCTGGTCTCTGTTCCCATTGCCCTTTTAGCCTTATATTTCAAGTCTGCCTAATGTAAAATACATTAAAAGCCTTGAATTCTAAGCCTTGATGTGTTGTGGCTTTTTAGCCTGATCAGTCTTGAACTACCTTCAGCTTGAGGAAAAAGCATAATTTCAGGAGAAAAAAGAGTGAATTCTTCCACACATTGCTAGCAACGATGCTGTTCTCTAAGGTGTGATGTGTCTGAAATCTCTTTACTTTACCAGGGTGTTAAGTTCAGAGTGCTTGTGGGATAATGTCCCAGATTCACAGATCTTGAATAAAAAGCGTCAGCATTGCTCTCCTTAACATGTCTCCTGGAGCATTCCCCATGTCTTCCTTTCTGTCTCCATCCCCTTGTGATGGGTTTACCCTTGGCTAGGAGCCAACCCCCACACAACTGCTCTCTCACTTCGCCCCCCCACCCTCCTGGGGATGGGGGAGAGAATTGAAGAGGTAAGGGGAAAAAAGCAGATAAGAACAATTTAATAACTAAACTATGATAATATTGAAAATAACAGTCTATACAAATGAGTGATACACAGTGATACTGCTCACCACCTGATGACCAAGACTGAGCCTGTTCCTGGCTAACAATCCCAGAACTGGGAGAGTCCTGAAACTGCACTACTGGAATAGAGATAACAGCCCAAGAGTCCCAGACTGAGAGCTGACTGAGGGAGGGAGACGAGCTGGTGAGAGGGACCACCCCAAGAGAGCCAACCTGGACAAAGAGATGACCTGGAGCAAGAAGGGACCTGGAACAAAAAGGGTTGAGCTTCTGGAGGGCCCTCACCTGTGTACTGGGCATGATATGCATGATATGGAATAGACTATTGGCCACTTTGGGTTTCAATCCCAAATTTAAGAATGAATCCTAGGCTAGCAGTTGGGGCTGTGCTCCCTCCCAGCTTCTCCTGCCCCTGGAGACACTGGCACAGCAGAGAAGCTGAAATAACCTTGAATGTCCTGGCAAGAACTACAAACATCACTGTTATCAGCTTTCTTCCTAGCACAAATCCAAAAGACAGCCTCATGCTGGCTACTGTGAAGAAAGTTAACCCTGTTTCAGCTGAACCCAGGACACCCCTCTTACCTCAGGAGTTGGGTTCTCAGAGGGAGGAGAGAGCCCTGTGCTGCCTGGGGTGGTGGGCAGCAGCTGTTCACTGCTACAGCAGACTCCAGCCCCACAGCCCCAGCAGACACCAGTGCCTCCCTGCAGCCCTCAGCAAGACACTTGATCCCAATTTCACCATATCACCAACACCTGGGTTTCCCATCAACTTGTTTCAGAAAGCTCTTTGCCCAAGGTGATGATGCTTTAGATGTTTCCAGTACTCTGTCTGGAGCTGAGCTTCCTAACTTGGTTTTCAGTTGTGCAGGAGAAGCCAGGAACTTCAGAGCTAGCACATCAATTAGCAGGCCACTGACCATAGCGAAGACATCATTCTTTGTAAGTGTCTGGAGCGGATCCAAGGGCTTGGTATGAACTCAGAATTAGAATGAAGCAGTCGGGGAAACATGCCTGGTACCTGCTGTTTGAATTCACTGAGTAAAATAGCTCTGTGAAGACTGACCCTGAGGTCAGCTGAACCTGAGAGCAAAGAAGGACCTTATTTTGCTCTTGAACTTTTGTTGTATATTCACTGGAGTTGTGCACAGAACCAAAATAGTGCTAACTTTATGGGATTGGTTTTAGATTTATATCATATTTTGTTTCTGCCCCTAAGAGGCTTGAAAGAGACTTTTAACCTTGTTGTGCGGTTTACCTGTGACTAAAGACAGAGAGCCAGCCAAAATTTCAGGTCTGATATTAAGACTCAATATGCATTTTAGTCTCAGTCTAATCCGAAATGAGGAAGAACTCAGAGGACAGAAACCACCACCGTGCAACCACAACCATCGCAAAAAGTCTCAGCTGAGAAGCTAGGTATGACCATAAACCCTGCTGCCCAGAAATGGCCTTTCTCAGCCCTGATGCACCCTGGCTGTTTAGGAGCTTATCCACATGGCATATTGTGAGCAGGTGCAAGCTGGCTTTAAATTATGTAAATTAAATTTAAATTATTGCAAACACTTGGTTGTTGTTAGCACTGTAATCAAACCCTACCAGTAAGTCCTCATAAGGAGGCAAGCTATACTGCCTCTGCACCATGGACTTGTACTATTAGGATCAGGGATGGCTTGTGTCACACCAACAAACCACTCGGTTGAAGCTGGTTGTTCCGTAACACATATCTGTAAATCCATATTTCACTAAGAAATACTATTCAGAAAGGTGTCTTCTCTTAAACACAGTCCAAAGGCAGAAATCCATCTTTCCTCTGGCAATCTGTTCCAATGGTCTGTTCCTCTCCATCTGCAAGTCGAAGTAACAAAGCATAATTTTTCATATGAGCATACCTTGTTATAAATACCGGCAGAATTTATCAGAAATTACTGGGGTATGCTTTCAATGAATTACGAAGAGATATGAAATTAGAGGTTCACATTCCACTTCTGATCTTCACCAGTGGAAACTCATAAAATGAATTACCCTGACTAAATTGTAAATTGCACGCAAAAATAATAATTAAAAAATCTATCTTTCAGCTGAATGTCACATATAGTCTTTGCTAATTTATTGATAGATGTTATTTCATAATTTTCTACAGGAAGAGTAGCTGGAGAATACTTAGACCAGAGCCTCCAGAAATGTATTCAAGACTATGTACCTTCTAAAGAGAATATAATCTATTATTTGGGTGTTTCATTTTCTCATGCTGAATCATCTTTGATATTCCTGCACAAATAATTAATTACTAAGTGTTGTATAAATATTGAAACAGTCATTTATGGGAATAATATCTGTGTTTTCCATCTCTTGAGGAGCCTAGCTAGAAGGGCAACATATGATATGAACTGGCATCTAGGTCAAAGCCAAAAGAACGATTTTACAAAGAAAAAAAACCCAGTCGTTTCAATCACAGAACAACAAAGCAGTGAGCCTAACTGTCTGGACTCCATGGGGAACAAATTGCAGTGTTAGGAAGGTGAAAGGTGCCTGCAAAGGTTTCTCCCTTTGAGGGCCACCTTGCTCGTGTCTGCACTGGTGGGGCTGGCACACTTGGCTCGTGCTGCACAAACGAGTCGTATAAAAGGGGAGCTGTATGCAGATCTAGGAAAGGAAACACAGAAGCTTTTTTCCTCTCCAAAGTACGTTCTGCATGTACCAGGAAAATACCAGCTTAGACCCTGTGAGAAGTTAAATCTCATAGAGGAAAAGCAGTGTTACCTCTCCTTACCCCGAGGGATCACCGTGTTTGGCACATTGAGTCAGATCCACAGTTTGCATAAATCAGAGGAAGTCAATGAATCAGTCAATCCTTATTGATTCACACAAGATTATTTTTCAACCCAGTGGTACTTCAGAATGTAGAACCGTGATTTAACATAGAGCACCATCTATGACAGATTCCTAAAAGAAAAAGGCAGCGGAGCAATCCAGTGAATCAAAGCAAACTGAAATATGTGTAACCACATAACAACAGTAGCCAAAAGTAACACTTCACTATTGCACTTGGGGTTACAGTTATTAAGTTTGCTCTTTTTCCTGTTTCTTTTAGAACTTTGCAATGATATGAAAATAAGATCCTCTGGGAGAGTCAGGCTTGCAGAGAACACAGGCTTTTCCACATATCCCAGGCTAGAACACTACACATTTTGCTACAAAAACCCCAGCTGCAAAATTTAATCTGAGGGAGGTAGAACTGAGACTTCTGAATTTTTTCCCTTTGTGTCTCTTTCAGTCAATACAAACCCAGAACCGTAAAAACTCTTAATACTTTGAAATACCTACAGCTGTATGTAATTAGTCCATTCTTTTTTTAATACATTCTTTCTCCGGAGTTCCAGCTTCTTGATATTCAAGATAAAGTGGCATTCAGTTGAGAAATACAAGTTTCACTGAGAAAGCTGGTTAAAATGCACATGTGAAATCATTTGGGTAACAAAATATGGATCAGGCCAGAAGGAGCTGACTGAATAATAGTAAGGGAATTATTTACCAGCTGGAAACCAAAAGTTGTCAGTTTTCCTCCAGCCATATTGTCTCCTTGTGACTTTTTTATACATTTTACTCAAAAACATCATCATTAAGCTGTTAAAAATGTCATTAAACTAAAATGTGCCTGATTCACAGAAAAAAAATCTGTGGATATTCAGTAAAATATTCTATTAGCCTGGGGTAACTTGTATCTGTTATATTGAGCCTGTACAAAAACTCACACTGAAGTACTGAATAATTGAATAATTTCATATTGTGAGGGTCTGAATTCATGAAGGTTAAATGGAGTAGGGCACACTATGCTAAGTAAGAAATTGTATCAGGCCAAGGCTCTGTGGGTAGGACTATGAAAGGTGAAGGTAAAGAAGGAATGATCTAATAAAAGAAACTTCAGAGCAGAACAATAAAGTGAATGTTATCAAAGTGAAATACCTGATGGTATTTGTCGAAGAACTCAGAAAAATTCCTCATATGTGGACCTGTTGAACTACTAACCACAGCACGTAAATTAAAGCTTAAATCACCAGAAGGGCCAAAGCAGTAATGCTGACAACAATTCTTAAAATAAATTTCAGGTACAATCTTGGAAACTGTGAGCCAGCTTGACAGCTAAGCTAGGGAAACTGGTAAAAAACCCCAACCAAACCAATAAATAATGGAAATAGTGGATAAATACAACCTATTCAGGCTTAACCTTTTGAAGATAAATAATACCTCATAGGACATCTTTGAAGGAGCCAAGAACATTACTCTGTTGGTAAAACCACTTAAATATTAGAAAGAGATTCTTTACTGTGCGGGTGGTGAGGCAGTGGAAGAGGTTCCCCAGAGAAGCTGTGGATGCCCCATCCCTGGAGGGGTTCAAGGCCAGGCTGGATGAGGCTTTGAGCAACCTGAGGGAGTGGAGGGTGTCCCTGCCCATGGCAGGGGAGGGGGAACTCAATGATCTCTAAGGTCCCTTCCAACCCAAACCATTCTATGATTCTATATTCATAAAACTATCTGTGAGGACCCTCATGAAACTGTTAAAGAGATGCAGTTGCCGTTGGTTAAGGGCTAAGATGGGTCCACGATGAAAGAAGAAGGTGGGAATAATTCGTTTCACAGTGCAGGCAGATCTGCAGAGGTATCCCTGAGGACACTACTTGTGGGTATAGTAAGGTGCAAATACTGCTAGTGAGACACACTTAGTTGGGGCAGTTAAACCTGAAGCATTAGTCAAAGCACTGCAAAATGTGTAATAATATTGAGGGTCTGAATGATAGGTGGCAGATGAAATTCGCATCAAGGAGGAAAACTCCTCTCAGTCTACATACACATTGATGGACTCTTATTTAACAGCTGCTAATGAGCAAAATCTATGAGACACCATCAATAGCTCTCTGAACATGTTGGCTCAACAGTGATCAGAAAGGTAGAAAGAAGAGCAGGATTATTGGGGAAGGAAGGGAGGATAAAGCAGGGAATACCAGTATTGCACTTCAGTGTCCACAGTCTGGCCACCTTCTAAGTAATGCACGCAGTTATAATCATCCCGTTTCAAAAGGAGCCTAATACAGAAGAAAAAAATGATCCAATTAATGAAGCAGCTTCTGTCCAAAGAGATATAACACAGACTAGGACTCAGACTGGAAAAGCAACAGCTGGGGCTCAGAGGGAGTCTGATGCTGTATAAAGTCATGAAGAGAAGCAAGAGGGGTGGCTGATGAATGATGATTCATTATTTTTCATGGTCACATCTGTCCCAGTGATTGTTCCCTGAAATTATTGTGCAGGGAGAGAAAGGGGGAACAAAAGGGATGGAAGGAATGCTGGGGGAACTATTACTCAGTCTTGTCCCAATTATTCTCTTTTCCTGATGGAGCAAGGCTTTCAGGCTAGATTGATCTTTGGTGTGATCCAGGCAGGCAGTTCTTATGGATTTATGTTCCATGTGTCTGAGCAATTCAGAAAAGTAACTGGATGTAACAGCAAAGAAGAACATGTAAGTCTGCAGTGAGAAAATACTGGAAACTAAGGGGTTAAATTCTATTGCAGCTTTCATTTTTAAACAAAACCCTTTCCCCATCACAGAATTATTTATTCAACAGTACAGTTTGTTACATTGCTTTTTCTCCTATATTGTGCATGTGAATGTAATTTTCACAGTCAATGCATTTCTAATGTAATTTTTCTAAAGAATATTATTATGTATTTGATTAATAATGTTTTATCATCTGTCTTAAGAACTGTGTCAAGATCATTACAATACCAAAATGGAAAAATACAATTGCATTGTCTTGTTCCTTCTGTGCTGAAAATGAAATATCCATTGCACCACATAATCATTTTGAGAAAATAAATTTACTATATTTTATATTCCCACAGTACTACTACTACAACCTTGAACTCTATTAGTTCAGTTAATGTCATGCATTCTTCAAACTGTAAATTATGGTCACATTTTGCATTTATATCACACTGCTCTCTGCCAAAGCACTTTTCTAACATGAGACAGAACTATTCCTAGCACTAAAAAGAATCACTATTGGACTAGATATCTTAAGAATATAGTTAATCTTTAAAGTCCAGATTTTCAACAATGTGCCCAAAAGGCATTTTGGATAAAGCTGTGTAGTTTACAGTGCCTCTGACTGAAAGCGTTGGCCTCAATTGGTAAAACCACGGAGTTACAAGGGAGTTAATCTGAACTCTGAATATACAATAGAACAAGAACAATAGGAATTAAGTTGCTTCAGTAGACACAACCATACACCTAATACTAGGCTGCAGGATCCCACCAACTTCTTTGAAATTTGGGGAATTACTCCGTTTGCATTACGGTATGTTTTCAGATACAACCAGAAGCAAATAGAGCAACTCGGAAGTATCCCTGGGACTGGCTGTCATCCTGTAACGTATTTAAGCATGAGCTCAATTTAGTCATGCAAATAATCCCATTTATACAAAAGACAATAAATCTATTTATTATTAGATGCATGTTTATGTGCTTCAATGATTTGGAACATCAGCAAGATAACAGCCCAGTGAGAATGTATGAACTTAGGTAAAAGGTTTAGACTTAAGGCAGTAATTAAATTAATTGCTGGATGAAAACTTAAACTGTACAGTTTTACCTCCAAACTATATCATGCATTCTAATTAAATTTGGAAGAGTGAGAAAAGCCATGATGCAGACTTGCATTACCGTCAGAAACCTGAGCGGTGCTGCTATTTTGTTAATCCCCGCAAGGAGCTGTACAACCTGACGCATGGCTTTGCCTTGAGTATGGTGACAGAAATCTTAATGCAAAGGAACCTGCAAGCGGAAAATATTTTCCACATTTTTGAAATGAGGTCAAATAATGCAGTCAACACTTCTCTAAATACCTCAGCAGGACTGCTGCTGTAGGACACTCTGATCTGGTCACATAGTACATTTTGACTGCCGTCTCTTAATTAAATGCTAATCATAACGACTAAAGCAAGTGGAGGTAGAATTTGTTACCAGACAAAAGCATAACTAGAGGTGTTGCGCCTGATGGCGTGTCATACACAGGCTTAGCTTTTCCCGGTTTTGTTTCACTTTGTCATTTTCAGTATTAAAGAACAAGAAAATCCAATAATGTGTTCTTTCTTCTTTGCACTTTCACTACAGGAAAAGAACAATTTCTGAACAGCTTTTCCAAGTCAACTTGCCTCAGAAAAGAAAGGAAAAAAAAAAGTCTTGAATCAATGAGGTTATAAATGTAAATTTAATCCATTCTTAAGGGTCCATGGATTTGGTTCACCAAGGTTCCCTGCCTGCAGCTTTCTGCTGTTCCTTTGGAAAAAAAGTAATTAATGAAACAAGTTGAAGCTTGTTGTGTAATCCTCTCTTGAAAGCTGTATTCATACATTTTTCAATAAGAATCAGCAGCTGATTAAAAATGTACCTGTCTGAATGCTCAGAGCTGTTGGAATAGAACCTGCTGCTTAGTAAGAGGTTTATTAATATTTCATTAGAATTTTTTTTTTTTTCTGCCCTTCATGGTAGAATGTGATTTACTTTCAGCAAAGACATCCTTGTGTGAACTAAAGTTCATTAGATAGCAAGTGTATATCTGTGAAACTTATTGAATGGGATTACAGTCAGAGAGTTTACATCTAGTTTGGATCCAAGTTTTCACAGAAAATCTCTCCTGGGAGACATGGAGACAAGCATAACCCCTCGATTCAAAACAAACAGACCCATCACCAACATCTCTGCGTCATATCTTTAAGCCTTGGACTAGGAGAAGAATTGAATATATTCACAATCTGAGTTCCTATATGTTTGTAAAGTAATATTGTAATTTAGCCCTTCTGGAGCAGAAAGCTGTGCTAGTGGTTGGACTGGGAGACTGGGCTATATGCATCATGTTTTCTTTTTAAATGAAAGAAATGCAATCCCAGCAGAAAGAGGGATTATTTTAGTTCAATTTTCACTTCAACTCCTCTGCTTTGAAAAATCCTTAAAAGGAGAAGACTACTGCTGACATAGCTTTGACAGGAACATTTTAAAAGGACAGAAATGCCCATCCAGGTTGAGAATTGATACATGACTCAACCTGGCTTTTTTCCACCTTTGCTGGTGCTAGGAGGTACTTCCTTCCAGCAGCAGCTGCCTTGTCAAAGGCTTCTGTGAGATTCTTCCTCTGTTCCATTCAGCTTCCTTCTTAGAAGGATTCCGTTCTTGATTTCCACTGTTTTATTTTACATGAAAGACCTGACAGGAAAAAAAAAAAAAAACAAAGGCAGAAATCCAAAGAGCTTGTAGGTGCTGCCGATTTGCGAAGGTTCATATATTCCAGGTCATCATTAAATCTTGTAATGAGAGTTTCTGGAAACTTGAAAATGTCAAAAACTCAGCAGGGTTTTCTTCCCCCTACCCCCCTGCTCCCCAGCACCTACTCAGTCTGCACTAGTAGTCATTTGTCATTTTCCTCCTCCTTCCTATGACCTAAACACAAGTGCCATGGATACACAGACGTCTCTGTCAATGCTGTAATAAGCAGTAGCACAATATTGACAAGGGGAGCTGGTGAATTGATTTAGGGCTCAGTTTTGCAGCTGCTCAAATTTGGAATGACCATTGCCTTCAACAGGAATTCTCCAAAGGGAGTGGCTGCAAATTCAGGCCCAAAGAAAGCAGTAGCACAGCTCACCGTCCAGCCAGCCTCTCCCGCCTCTCTGCGACCTGACCTGACCTGGCTCAGGGGATCCAGGCAGAAAAAAAAACAAAAAAAAAAACAACAAGTGGTGGCTGGAAGGCAATGTGCTGGAGATGGAGTTTGTCAACCATCTTCCTGTGCCACCAGCATCGCTACAGTCTGTAAGGGCAGAAGAGGCAGCTGGATAGAATAATAACAGAATAAACTTCCATTCCAACTTTGGCAATTACGAGGCATTAGAAATCCATTTCATGTCCTTTTTGTCTTCCCCACCTCCAGTCATTTCTCCTGTTTTTCTGCATCTGTCTTTTATAGCTCCGTTTGGAGCAAACATTAAGGTTCTTGAACATGCAATTGTGGAAGGGCATCAAATATAAGCGTAATTACTAAAAATGCAACAAATCCACCAAGCATTCACACCGAGAGACATTCTGAAGCTTTTTATCCAAGTATTGCAAACATGCTGTGCTAATTTCAAGGCCTGATCACATAGGGATTCATGTCAGAAAATGCACTGGATTTTTGCCTTGTTTAGATTCTGTTATGACCACAGAGCTGACACTGGTAACTGACAGGACTGTCATAATTCAGACAAACCATTGGAAGGGTCATCGTGCACCATTTGGGTTGACGACAATGACCGTATGTTTTTCAAAATGGGAACAGAGCTCTGCCATGAGACTCAGAGCTGTGTTTAAAACATCCCAGGTTACAGTGTGTGATGAACAGTGGCGCCAAGATTGGAGTTGTTTCAAGAGATCTGGTGCAAAGCTTCAACCCGGAGATTTGCTCACTGTCTTCAGAGGTTCCAGGCTTCTGTAATTCTCTGTGTTTATCCCTGTTGTGAAAGCTGCAGTTTAACTACCAGCAAACACACCCTCTCTAAGGTACATCAAGGAATCCTTAAATGTTTCAATCTTCCTGAGTTTCTTCTCAATTTTCTTCTCTTTGCTGTTACCCCTTAGAAAAAATAAAGGTAAAGAGCACTGTTCAAAAGCAGAAAGTCTTCTGTAAACCCAACAATACTGTCTGCTCTTGACCACTTATTTAAGAGATTATGACTTCTGCCAGTATGACCACTGTTAAGACAACTCGTTAGCACCATCCTGTGATGGGGGAGTTTATATTTAGCAAGACTGTACATGGGATGGGGCTACTCAGCTGTGTGACATAAATCTTCAAGTGCCAGCAGAAGAAAAAAAAATCTCCCAGTGAAAAAGTCCTGGGTTATTGCAGCAAGACAGACATAATAATGATAATTAAATACATGGTTAGAAAGTGTAGCAGATTTAACCTCATTTTCTAACTGTCTGTGCTTTTTACTAGCTGGTATAATGTACTTTTTTTTTGGCAAATATTTTTGTGGTTGGATTTTAGCCTATCAATTGTGGATAAAGTGTCTGTAATTTTTTCACATCCACTTGAACCCTGCAATTGGTCACTGAAAATCCACAGAGCTTCACAGATTTATGTCTGTTGAGAATTGAGCAGATTGTTTAGTTTTTAGTTTCCTGACAGATGGCCTAAAATCTCTTTTTTAATAAATAAACCACTTCCATTTCTGCCCAGAACTAATTTACTTTTCTCATGAACTAAATCTGATTTTCTGATTAGCCGATGCTTGCTCGTAGGCTTAACTTCATTCCACAAACATTCATACAAATATTGTTACGAAAGTTCTTCAAAAGCAAAAATGTATCAAAGTAGAGATTTCCTTAGAAGCTTTTCAACTAACCACAAGTAACATTCTTATCGTACACAAATTTCAACCCCCTCTGCACTCAGTCCATGGGCTTCAGGGGGAATTAAACTGGATCATGAGTCTAGTTCCAACGATCACTGTGTAACCCCAGGAGATCACACGTGTTTTTCTTGTGGGTTTTCTGTAAGCCTTTGCCTCCTCGAGCCCTAGATTTTCACATCCACGTACATACTCTAACTGCCAGTAGGTAGCAGCTCACCTCCGAGGCAGCTCTTGCTCCTTTGCATTGATACTTCCATATTCAGACATCAGAATGTGAATTTCCCCAGTTGTAGGCACCCCAGCAGAGCTGTCTCCTTCCCCCCATTCATGGAGGAGGACGAGTGAGGAGGTCCCAGAGAGGTCTCCACCGTTGCCTCCCCAGCACCCAGCTGCAGCCTCCCGATACTTTCCACTCTGCCTCCAGGCTTCCCCTACCTCCTCTCCTGCTTGCAATTTCACTGTGCTCCTTCCCTTGTGCGGGTGACAGCAGAAGAGCTGGGCTGAACACAGATTATACTTTTTTTTTTTTGCCTATTTTTTGAGGATTGACTTCTCACTTGAATTTATGATCAGTGTTAGCTGTCGTCCTGTGCAATACAGCAAGAATTTCCTCCCGTCCAGCCGAATGATGGATGTCAACATGTTTTTAACAACCGTCTGCTTCCCATTAAATATTAAGAAAAGTGTAAAATTGAAATGAATTGATAAAGACAGCAAAGCACTGTACTTCTGGGCCTTAATATGTCTGTTTAATTGCACAAAGTATGCAAGATAACTCTGTTTTACTGTCACAACTTAATTATTGACACTTATTTAGACAGGCTAACTGTAATTAAATTATGTCTGTTTTGAAACACATCTTTTTTTTCCTTAGCAGGTCTTCATTAAATTTAATGCTAAGTTTTAATTTAAAACTGCTATAATGTAATAGAAAACAAGTTGGGACGACAAATAAAAGGCTAGTGTGCAGATATGATTCATTTGCACATAAATCAGTTAATCTTTTTTAATGGAACTCCTTTAAATAATGCAATTTTTTTATCAGCTGTATTTCTGCTCTTTATACTCCTGTTGTTAAGGAACCAGCATTTTCCCGATGACGCACCAATACTGGCAGGAAGCACATCCTAAGTGTATTTTGTGACTCATTTCAATTTGCTCTTTAGTGCATTTGCAGTTTGCTCATTAACATCAGCATTGGTGGCTAATGGATACTCAGTAGGAAGTCTTTTTTTTTTTTTTTCATGAATGTTTCATGGAGCGACAGAAATGAAGGCGAGGAAGGATTTCACTAGTGATAAAGCAGGTTTGTGGCTGGATGGCAGACCATGACCCAGGGCTCACCAGGACCAGGCAGTGGCTGAGCACCGCTGCCTCCCACGCCAGGAGCCCCAGCAGGGACAGAGGCTGCTGTAGCACCAATGCTCCCCACCTCTCACATGCGCACAGCTCGTGCATCAGCAGCAGAGAAAGGGAAATGATCTCTAGGCTGAAAGAAAATTATATCTATATACACTGACATTGCTCCACGATTGAGGTTACTGAAAACCATGGTTGTTATAAACTTGAATATAGAACCGGCTTGGCTGAATAATTTTGCTGTATTTTCTTGTCTCATTTTTCCCTTTCTCCTTTGCTTAAAGAAGACACTGGAAGAGACACTGCTTTTTATGTTACCCATTCAACACAGAAACCACTAATCATTTTTCACCCATGTCTTCTGGCTTTGTTGGAGACAAAAAACCAGAAAATCATTCCCTTCCCCCCATACACCAAGAAATAAAATCTGAAACTGCAGCTCATTCTTTGTCAAAAATTCCCATTACGTGGGTTAGGTGAACAGGTCAGTATTCAAATGAGTCAGGTTTCTGACACTTACTATCCCTTGGAAAGCCCACTAAAGGCAAGCATCTTCTCTCTGTGTTTGTCTTCAGTAGAAGTCGTGGAGATTTGAGAATGGCGGCCACAGTCTGTTTGCGTGAACTAGACTGATGCTACGTGTATGATAATTTCCCTAACCCACACCACTTCATCCAGGCATGCCAGTGACACAGAGACATGTCTGCATGCTCAGGCTCCTGCAGGGTATGCAACACCTGCAAAACACCCAGGAAACCTGCACCGAAGGGAACAAGAGGAAGCCTGAAGACAGGAGGGGGAGACATTAAAGGCAAGCTCAGGAAACCCCTGAAGTGTCCCTCTGCGCACACCAGGAACCATACACAATTGGGTCAGCAAATTTTCAAATATTCTCAAGAAAAGCAGAGGTTTACATTATAGTTATTATTATTTACTTCATCATAAGAGGAACAACAACAAAGTCAGTATGCTCTTCAGGGTGCACAGTGACCTTTATTATGCTCTCAAAAGGTTTTCCTAGCCTCAGGTTGTTTCCTCAGCTTTAAAAACAATGATGTCACCAGACCAAGCAAAAAGGAGTGCATTATACTATGTAGCACGAGAAAAAAACACTAAAGTCCAAAGGCAGACAATGGGCAAAGTGCTCAAAAGGTACATATCCAAGACCTCACGTCCTGAATACTCTGGTTTAAGAGCCGTGTTTAATATTGGTTTAAAAACAGTTGCACAGTCACTTAAAAACAAAAAACAGATGCTGAAACAAATGGGAAGAAGCACTCAGGTGTCAGTGATAAATCTGAAATGCTCTATATCCTGTTTGATTCATTCCTTACGTACACACATAAACAAAAGATACTTTTGACCATATTTGTAATGTAATTGACCTGGCATAGAAAAGGAAACACAAGAAGAATAGGGACACAAGCTCAAAGAATATATAGACAAGCTAGTATCTTGACCTGATAAACTTAAAAACTTAAAGAAAAAAAATGAATTCATTATTAAAGTGTTGGATACTACTGTGAAGTCATGGAGGACAAAGGACATCTCAAAGACTGGAGATGAATGAGTGAAATATCTCTTCTTCCAGGGAAAAGGCAAATGCAGGGTGATAAGGGCAGTTGGTCTGGCTTGGGTAAAGGGAGATGTACCAGAAACTCTTAGAAAGCCTGAAGAAAGTGACAAGATAATGAAATGGCCAACATGGATATCTCAAGAACAAGTGGTACCAACCTGATCCTTTCTTGACAGGATAATTAGCCATGATGTCAGCTAGAATAAGCTATAACTCTACTGCAATAAAGTCTGGACATCATACCACATGACATATAAATAACTTGGGGGAGACACTGGCTAGATAAAATCACTACAAGGAAGTACAGCTTGTCATAAGTCAAGCTCAAAGAACATGTGTATGAAACTGGCAGGGCAGATCAAGCAGTGTCCTAGAGTAGAGCATGATAAATCCACTATTCAGTAATTTTTTTTCAGTTAGATGCTGGAACAGAAGTTGCTTGTGCATTTAAACACATAAAATGCACATATCAAAGCAACTGGGGAGGGTCTGTATGTAATTTTGTGGACCAGACTGGAACTCAAAGTGCCCCTGACCATCTGGACAATGCTCTCTGCAAGGTGGCCAGTGAGAGTGAAAGGAACGTTAAGCACAAAGGTTGAATGCCTGGTTAAAAAAAAGGGAATAATGGCTAGATTTACATTCGATATTACAGAAAGGGGCTGGGGGAGAAGAAAACACATATCTTACTGCAAGGATAGAACCTAGGCTGCCTTCAGAGGCTACAAAAATCCCTTGCTTTTGTATATTTTTAGGAAAATGCTAGACAAATACCTGTTGCAGGATGGTCTAAGTGAATCTGATTCTGTCTCAGACTGACAAAGTAAGCTCCACTCCATTACTGCTCTGATTTTGTCAGCCCTCATGCTTCATTGATAAGGTGTTCCTTGTGCTTTGCTAATTTTCTCCCCTTGCCATTAGACTGCCAGTTACTGGAAACCCAGTGGGACATTCACATATTGTTCCTTTTGCCAGATTTGAACACAGAAGCAGCTCGGTGAATAAGCATAGCTTTAGCACATTGTCAGCTATGTTTTTCTCCCTTCTTACTTCAGTACCACAGGTTATGTTACAACACATTTTCCACAGCGTTTGTTTCCTGTTTATAGTGTTCAGCTTCGTACACATCTGCCCTGGCAGCACGTGTCTAAAGAAGTGGGGGATTAATCTGTGACACTTTGTAAAAAGTCCATCTGGCATCAACATTCTCCTGAAAAAGTAGGTGCAGGGCAAAGAGGAAGGAACAAAAGGAAGATGTCCCCAACATCACAACCTTGAGGGATAAGAGAGGGCAATTAAAGTCCCAGCTGCTGCGGAGAAGCAGGCAGAGGGGTTGAGTTATTGCTCCCACTTCCCCTGTCACTGGTACTCTCCCTCCCTCTCCATCTCTCTAATCAGCATCATCTCACACAAAGCAAACAGGAAGAAGACAAATCATTGTTGGAATAAAACATGAAAAATGGAGACTTTCCAGCAGAAGGCATTTGGGATGCAGTATCTCCCACCCTGACTCTAATATTTCTAGTACTATAAACTTGCCAACAGCTCTCTGGCTTGGTTTCTAAGTCACATGAAGTCCTGACAAAACCAGTAGGTGCCTGGCAGTAAAGGCTTGTATTTGGATAGGAGAAACACAGGGGTCATAGCAATATTTTTTAAAAGACACTATGTCGATTTGTCTGTGGACCAAGAACTCAGGCCCAGCTATATGAAGGTCCTGGTTTTGTGGTTTCAGTTCATCCCTAATTATTTATGTGGAAAAAAAAATATGGGTTTTTTGACATCAATTTTTAACAGGGATGTGTATTCACATAATTAAAAAAATGCAGAATGCTCTTGGTTCATTTTGTTGGATTTCTAGTTTCTTTGGAAAGGAAGGAGGGAATATTTTGAGTTGTGAGTTGCAACAAAGTTTGCATGAAACTTTCTAGGGTTTTCAGTGAACAGGGGGAAATATGATGGGAAGATTTGCACCTCGACATGCTGGAGAACTGGGCAGAGAGGAATCTCATGAAGTTCAACAAAGGGTTATACAAAGTCCTGCATCTGGTGAGGAATAACCCGACACCAGCACATGCAGGGGCCAGCTGACTGGAAAGCAGTCTACAGAGAACAACTTTGGAGATTCCATGTGAACACAAGGAAACACTTTTTTTTTTACTTTGGGAGTGGTCAAACAGTGGCACAGATTGCCCAGAGAGGTTGTGGAGTCTTCATCTGTGGAGATATTGAAAACCCAATCAGACTTAAAAAAACAGACCATCTGGATCACCTCTTGGTGGTGTTTGTGTTTCCGTTATAGGGAAGGTAGAGAAGGAAGCACCACCTCCATCTAAGTAATTTCAGCCCAGCAGGGAA